>NC_043002.1:98863891-98881391 GCF_006345805.1 Octopus sinensis
TGTTCCTATTGTTTAGCTAGATGTCAGCTTTGATTGAAGACATTATAAAAGTTGGTCGTCGTCAGAGACGGAACAAATACCTCGAAGAATTCTAGCCGACGTTCCAGCCACTCTACCAAATTATTTCCCGCGAGAAACAGATGTCAAATTTCCACCAAATGATACAGTAACATTTGAAAAAAAAAATACTGTATGAAACAGTATAATATAGTAGTATATAAATAAAATGACCACGATTGAAACATCTTTGGTCACATCAATATTTGCTGAACTGAGTCAAATAAAATACAGCGAAAACAACATTAACAATACTTTTATATCATAGGGCAGGCGACATATTTGATTCTCTTTAACATTTAATTATTTTTATTATCATTGATTACTTTTTACCGTATTTAAAATTATTTATATATTTCCGGTTTAATTTTCGACGATTCAAGATGAAATCGCGATGATGCCTGTGCATAAACATACAATTTAAGTTTGAAACACTGGCAAAGTTATAAAAGCAAAATAAATGAAGAATTTTTCCTTAAATATAATAAATTCTACCTTACATAGCGTATTATGCTAATTAACGATTATTCTTTATATACTGCAACTGATTAGAGCAGTAAGTGATATTTAAAAAAAAAAAATAAATGCGCCCTTTTTGAAAGCCTAGCCAGGCTCATGGACCCGGTTTCCCGGTTTCTATGGCGTATGCGTTCCCCAACTGGACGGGACGCCAGTCCATCGCAGCGTTACTAATTTTTGCCAGCTGAGTGAACTGGAGCAATGTGAAATGAAGTGTTTCATTCAAGAGCACAACGCGTCACCCAGTCCAGGAATCGAAACCACAATCTTACGATCATGATGCTGACAGCCTAACCACTAAGCCACGCGCCTCCACTAAGTGATATTAGGATATCTACAAATGTAGATGAAGCATGCCATGAGTAATGAGTGTTCAGCTCATAATCCTATAGTTGTGGGTTCAAATCCTTGACCAGGAGGTGCACTGTGTCATAAGGCACTTCCTTTCACGTTACTTCAGCTCACTCAACTGAGAAATGTGTACCAGCCAAGTGCTACTGCAGATCTCTCTTCCACCGGCTGCCACATAGTAGATTTTCCGTGGGGTTTAGGATAACAGGGATAAGAGGGCGTCTATATCGGCTCACAACTACACCTAAAAAGAATGAGAAAAGGCACATTTCAGGCTATCAAGCCATAGACACTCGAAAGTGGTGGCCGACTGTATTATTAATTATTGGGGTTTTCCGGCGAAGTTAGCATAAAATCATGGCATCGATATAATAAAAATAATCTCTATTACATTTCGTGTTATAAAATAAGATAATCAAAATTTATAATAATAAAGAAGCAATCTTTTTCATTATTTTTAACGCATTTCTCAATTAAAACTTTATGTATTAAAATTTTCCTTTACACAACTAATTATATTTTTTGTTGCAAGAAAATAAGTTAATATAAAGAGATATTAGACAAGTAAAAAAAACTAGAATTTTCATAAACTAATTAGGTAGTAAAGAAAACGAAGGTATACTTTGTTAGCAAGAAGGTAAGTCACATGCAATTTTGAAGCAAAACTTCGATACACAAAGGATTAATTATTTCTTGAGTAATCGGTTCCAACAACAACAAAAGCAAACAGCAAAAATTTATAGGTTGCTTTTCATTGTACACAGCGTGATTAAAAATGAAAATTTTGTGAAAAATGAGAATAATTACTTTTATATTTTATCATGTTGAAAACTATCTCTTTATTTTCTGTTTTATGCTCTCTGTCTTTCTTTCTCTCTCTCACGCACACACACACACTATATATATATATTATATATATAATATATATATATATTATATATATATATATATATATATATAATATATATATATATATAATATATATATATATAATATATATATATATAATATATATATATATAATATATATATATATATATTATATATATATAATATATATATATATAATATATATATAATATAATATATATATATATATATATATAATATATATATATATATATATCTATATATATATATATATATATATATATATATAAAGGAGTGGCTGTGTGGTAAATAGCTTGCTTACCAACCACATGGTTCCGGGTTCATTTCCACTGCGTGTCACTTGGGTGTTTTCTACTATAGCCTCGGGCCGACCAAAGGCTTGTGAGTGGATTTGGTAGATGGAAACTGAAAGAACTCCGTTGTGTATATGTATATATATATATATATATTGCTGTTTTTACTGAGATCTCCCTTTTTAGTAGAAGAAATAGCTATAACTCTTTGACTGCTATTTCTAAATTCGGTATGTGGTAAGGCAATTCGTTGCTAAACCCTTTATTGCTTAGTATATATATATATATATATAATATATATATATATATGTGTGTGTGTGTGTGTGTATGTGTGCAAAAGTAGGTATATAATAAGTATCACATCAATTTTATAATAATTCATTAACATCATTAACACATAAAATCAACCTCACTTTTGATATTTTCAGTGTCATAATTATAATGATACTTTTATCGTAACTCTTAATCTTTTTGATGAAATTAAATGAGTATTGTACGTGTTTTCATTTTTCATATTTGAATACCTACTTTTGCACCACTCTGTATAATATAATCACACACACACACAGACACAGACACACACACACACACACACAGACACACACACACCACACACACACATATGAAGAGTGTGTATTATTTGCACATTCTTTTTCTTGGTGCTTGATATATAGGTTACCTGAAACTGTGTACATCAGTAATGAATTTTCGGAAACCCGTATTACAATATATTTTTTTCAACAAAAACAAAACTGCATAAGCTCATTACATTTCTTAATCATTAAAGTATTTCGATCAGGATTTCTGACTTCTTTTGGAAGATTATTTCACCCAAATTTTCTTCTTTCCAGTTTAACCGTTTCCTTTTGTTGATTTTTTTTTTATTGTTGTTACTTTGTTATTCCTTAGACAAACCTAAACGAGAAGATTAATGTTTCCTTATTCATGGTTATTTTTTGAGGAGTATCTAAAAATACATAATTTAATGTGTTCTTTCTTTCCTAAACCTCTGAAATATAGGCTCTTTTGACACAATATAAATGAAACTATGAAAGAAGGTATCGTTGCCTGGTTAGGAATTTAGCGTCACATATGTGCGGTTCTTAGTTCTATCTCACTGCGCATTATGGAAAAGGTCTGTCTTTACTATAATCTAAGTTAAGTGGAAACTGCGCAGACGTCGTTCATATATCATTGTAATAATGGAAGAAGCTCCACATGTTATAAGCGTGAAGAAACCGTACTGACGGCTATGGTTGAAATAAGTTTGACAAGTGTATTTTTTTTTAAAATTCACCTCCTAAATTTTTTTTTTTTTCAAGCGCATGTTAAAACACAGCTTTACCAACGAGGGCAGACATATTATTGAGAGTACTTTTATTCATATTTTTGCTTTTCACTTTTTTCTTTAGCCATTTTGAAAGGAAGTGTCCACATCTTTTTAACTAGTCGTTAGATAGCTCATAATCTTAAAAGAATTCGAGCTTATGCACGGCCCGCCACAATACTGATCAAAAGAATTCTGAATAAGATCCTACAAATGCGCCCCATTTCTTTTACTTCAGAACACTACACGCACACACACACACACACACACACACACCACACACACACACACACAGAGATGTATAAGGGATACAGAGTCTTGCAGATAAATTGAGACCAATTTTAAGCAGTTGACTTTGTGAGTTTAACATTTCATTTTTTGACAAAACCTTGCTTGCTTGAAAATCTAATCCTCCTCTCTATTTTTCGGGTAAATAGCGAACTGATTCAACAATGTTAACTCATGGAACAAGAATTGTCCCATCATTGTTGTTTTGGTGCGCGCCGGGCAAACTGCCGATAAAATTGTTAAGTTAACGAAACTTCCAAAGCAACAGTTTATCGTGTAGAGGGAAAGATTGATCGAAAAGAACAGAAGACTTGAAGTGATTCCAAGCGCAATCAAAAGTTCATCGCTGGTCTCAAACGCTCGATTGAAGCCAACTCATCCACATTTATGACAACTCTTGCAAAGAAACGCAATTTGTCCCTTTCCACAGTCTCCAGAGCTGTAAACAAGAACCTTGGTGTAACTAGCTATGTTCGACGACGACGCCATCGCCACTTTACAGTCAAGGCCAAAGCATTCAGAACCAAGAAATGCCCAAAGTTTCTGTCATTCATCAAACATCAACGTGCAGGTAAAACTCTCATGTTTGTGGACAAGAAGTTCACTGTGGACGCTGGGATGAATTTCAGAAATTCTGGAGTGATTGCTTACAACCCTTCTAACGTCCACCTTGTGTTTTAGACTAAGAATACTGACTCTGTGATGATATTTGGACCCTGGCGAGTGATAGAAATGTCATAGATCCATACTTCATTGAGTCTGGCTTGAAGACCGGCATAAAGACATATCCGGACATCCTGGAGAACTCTCTTACTTTGTATGGAGCAGAAGTTTGAACTTGACAATGTAGTGCTTATCCAAGATTCTGCACCATGTCATGTCATGTGTCAAAAGCAACACAGGCCTTCCTTGGTGGGAAGGTGCCATTTTCTGCGAGGGTCAACATCTGGCCTAGTTATAACCCAGATCTCAACCTTCTTGATTACTTTTTATGTGGCGTACTTCAAGCAAGGACCAATGCTTCACACTCGAGTGTCAACAGTTTGAAGACCTGCATTGTGCATGCGACTCGCAAAATAAAAAATGCAAAGGTTGCGGCATCTGGAGAAAAAATTTAGTTCTCGTGTGGAAGCAGTAATTGCCCAAAAGGGCTGTCATTTTGAGTGATAGATGTTTTTTTGTAATACATGCTACATTGAAACTATTTCTGTCTACTATCACTATTTTAGAATTTATAATCAGTTTTATGCATCGTAAAAATTGTCTCAGTTTATCCACATACCCTGTATATAACTATATATATATATATATATATATATATAAAGTTTTGTTTCAGTCCATCGGAAGATACATTTGCCTTTTATTTTTTCGGGGTCGTTAAAAAGCAGCCAATCCAAGACAGTGGTGTATATGATAATAGTCAGAATGTCATCGAAAGAATTGACAAATTAGAAACTCAATATTCTACCTTTCCAAGCAAAATGAGAATTTAGCAAATTATGCCGTTATATAAAAGTTCTCTATGACATTGACAATATATATATGAAAATGTCTTTTTATTGTAACAGTAAATAAATTCATTGAGATGGATAAATTACTACTGACAGTCATTTAGGCATCAAAACGAAGTGATCAGCGCTGTTGGATCTAATTGAATTAACTGAAGAAATTAGGAATTGTATTGACAAAACAATATACTATCGAAGTATTTATAGATCTAAAACAACTTTTAATATTGTCAACCACAATATATTATACGAGAAATTGTAAAGATATATTATCAGAGGGTTTGAACTTAATTAAGAATCTATGTAAGAAACATTCAGCAATTTGTGAAGATAGACGAGCATGCCGGCATGCATAAATATTGCTTGTGGAGTTCCTTAGAGGTCAATGTTATGACTTACATGGTTAAGTTTATGCATAAATCGCTCTGAAATTTGCTTTATTTACAGATAACACCAATATTCTTTTGTTCTGAGTAGAATTTACAGTAACTTGCAGCTGTGATCAAAGCAGAAATGAAAAAAATTAAAACAGGGGCTTGACAATGAACAAATAATGGCGTTGTTAAAGCAAAGAAAAAAATGTTGTTTGGAAATAGTATTATAAACACTCAAGTACAGGTTGTGTCAAACAGCTTCAATAGTAAGGATACATTAATATAAATATCTGGGTGTGGTATGAGACTAAAATATTTCTTGGAAACCTCATATCAATATGTACATGGAAAGATGGCAATTAGCATTGCAATACTGAATGAGAAGAGGTAAGTTCAGGGTCCAAAGCCGTCACCATGTCTGCATTGTCCAATCGTAATGGCGTATCTAGTTTACAATAGGATAGTTTACAATATTGAATATCAGGAACATTGAACATACTCGCGATGCTTTTAAAGTTTCAACCTAGAAGTCCACCAATTTTGATGAATTTAACACAGCGCAAATAATGTTTAAAACAAGCAAAATCAAATATCTGTAGAAATTTACTACATTAGTAATTTACTACATTAGTAATTTACTACATTAGTAATTTACTACATTAGTAATTTACTAATGACATGCATAAAGTTCTCTTATATAGAGAAGGACGGATTATAATTTCAGAGAAAACGTTAATGGAAAGAAAATAAGCTTATGTACTAATGGTTAAGAAGAGTATATGTATTTAAAATCTGTGAGAGGAATTTGAAGAGAGGTATGGGTGCTGAGCTCAAAGCACAAACATTATCTAATTCTGAATATAGTGAGAAAAGATTAATATTATAGAGGTGAAAGGTTATTTTAATGCATATATACGAGGGGGTGCTCAAAAGTTCCTGGCTTTAAGAGTATCGCGGAAGACCTGGTTGGAGGCTCAGCCTTCCATGTTCTTTTACAGGGCTTAGTAAAGCTGAAGGAACGCTGCAATAAGTGTGTGATTCAGAGAGTGGGAATATGTTTAATATAACCATAATTAACCGATTCTTCTGTACTTTCTCTTACCCAACGTCAAGGACTTTTCAGCATCACCTCGTATAAGGACCATCAGTTCATCAGCACATGTGCATCCCCGGGCAAAGTGCTTTTTGTTTTTGCGGAAGACTGGTAGTTGCCCATGCATGCAAATATACTTTTCTCCCCACGAAATCGATACGTAACCAAGAGATAGTGGGAGACTATCTGGGCCGATACAGCCATGTTATCACAAATTAAACATTGCCGTCAGAACGCAAAGAATCAGGGTAAGTACTCCAAGGTATTTTGTCTAACTCCCTCAAAGTTCCGCTGATGTACTACCTAGGAATGGTTCTCTTCTATCGACCCCGAAGGGATGTACGACAAATTTGATCTTCCAGGGATTTGGACTCAGAGAATAGAGATTAGAAACACATGTTGCAATGTGATATTCTGTCTAACATTCTAACAATTCACGTCCTTTGACACTGAACGTCGATTGGAGTAGTAAGATAATTGTATGCAAATTACATTGAGTCGTACGTAGCATCGGGGCAGCTGTTTATAAAGTGTATATTGAAGTTAATACATGAGTAATTGAGAAGTATAGAATAAAGTTTATACTCCTTAATTCACTTCGAAAATGTAATATTTAATTCTACGACGTGTATAAAAGATTATTGGGTTTGCTGTATAGGATTATTGTTTATTTCCTTATTATTTATTTTTCTTTATTTTTGCTTGATTAATTTTTAATTTTTACTTGTTCGGAACGAAATATTTAAAGTTCAATTAAATCAAAAATTTTTTTGGGATATCGTATTTTCATTGTCCAGAACGTTTTTTATCGAAGAATATTTTCTGGAACAATTTGCAATAATCATTAGAGAAAACATTAATTACCACTGATTGGACTTCCACATTGAAAACATTGATAAATTCAGTAAAAAGTTGCTCTAGGCAACGAGTTATTTTATGAAGGTCGCACGGTATGCTAGAAGTAACTCCGCAAATATTCTTGAAATTACGTTCCACCGACTTAGGAAAAAAGAACACATTGGATTAACTACAGACCTAGGTGAACTAGGTGAAATGAACATAAGAGAAGGATGCTTCAAATGTTTTGATCATACAACATCAAGAACAAAAGCAATAACGCTACCAATAATAACAACAGCAACAGCAGTAATAACAACATAACATTTCAACACAAATTTTAAAGATGATAGCTGGGTGCTTATTATCTGGAAGCTACTTTTCTCTATCTTATCACCAGCACAGTGGTCATGTTGAAGTATAGTGTTAATCTGCCATTGCAAGCCTGTTTGTAGGTCGAACCATCGAAGAAATTCTTTTACGACTTTTTAGAAATTGTAATAAATAATAAATGCGTCCTTTTAAAGCCTAGCCAGGCTCATGGGCCCGGTTTCCCGGTTTCTATGGCATATCTGTTCCCCAGCTGGACGGGACGCCAGTCCATCGCAGCGTTACTCATTTTTGCCAACTGAGTGGACTGGAGCAACGTAAAATGAAGTGTTTTGCTTAAGAACACAACGCGTCGCCCGGTCCAGGAATCGAAACCACAATCTTATGATCATGATGCTGACACCCTAACCACTAAGCCACGCGCCTCCACTTTTAGAAATTGTAGTCAAACTTAAATCTTCCTATCATCTTAAAGGAGGACATATAATGGGATATTGTATTAGGAATGTCGTTCACGATAGTTAAGCTTCATGTTGGCTGGACTGGCAAAAACAACAACAAAACATGAACAACGTCAATAATTACTAGGCTTCTATAATTGAGGAATATATCATTAGGTTGCAGAATGACCTTAATCCCTCGCATGGGATTATCTTGGAGATAAAATGGTTCTATCATAATAACACTTCGTTGATTGATTGACTTATTGGTGCTAAGTATACTACAAGGGTTGGAATAAGAAGGGAAATTCAATTAAACCAATGTTGTATTGATGTTTGATAACATACAAAAGATAATGGAACTCGTGAATTTCATAGAATAGAAGTATAGCTAGGTATCAACGCTGTACGATGTGGATGTTGAAAAGTTCCTGGCTTAGGGTAAAAGAAAATACATTATGATTTTCTTCAACATATTCTCTAATCTCAGATTCACACACTTATTGCAGCGACCTTTCAGTTTTTCTAAGCCCTGTAAAAGAACTTGGAAGTTTGGGCCTCCAACCAGGCTTTTCGCGACACCCTTAAAACCAGGAACTTTTTAGCACCTCCTCGTAAAGCTTCAGACCAGTGAAGAATATCTCAGCAAAAACGATGGGCTGAATATAATAAGCACCCTTCAACTCATACGCTTTTATTTTAAAAATGAAGGCTTGTTAAGAGATTGTTAAGAAATTGAGATGGTTACGGCTTGGATCGTAACAGATGACCAAGGGCTAAGTAATAACAACAATATGAAAACAATGACATCTATAGCATCTGTTTTAATCCTAATCAATCTCTGTTCCTTCACCTCTCATTAAGAATAAGATTAAGCACACGTATGTATGCATGTATGTATGTCGATAGATACACACGCATATACATGTATATATGCATCCACGTGCACACACACATATATATATTTCTTTACTACCCACAAGGGGCTAAACGCAGAGGAGACAAACAAGGACAGACAAACGGATTAAGTCGATTACATCGACTCCAGTGCGTAACTGGTACTTAATTTATCGACCCCGGAAGGATGAAAGGCAAAGTTGACCTCAGCGGAATTTGAACTCGGAACGTAACGGCAGACGAAATACGGCAACGCATTTCACCCGGCGTGCTAACGTTTCTGCCAGCTCGCCGCCTTCTGCCATATATATATATGTTTACTTGTGCATAGACATAAAACCATGTATATATTTAAACTCAGACATGTTTGTGCCTATGTGGATCAACGCATGCATTCGTAAGCTTGTACGAGGTATATGCACAAATGTATATGATGTATTTATGCATACACACGCATGCATATCTATCTATCTGTATATCTATCTATCTATCTATCTATCTATCTATCTATCTATCTATCTATCTATCTATCTATCTACCTATCTATCTATCTATCTATCTATCTATCTATCTACCTATCTATCTATCTATCTATCTGTCTATCTATCTATCTGTCTGAATATACATTCTCATTCAGGCACATATTCTATCTACGGGTTTACTTCAAAGATTATGAATATCAGTTGCACAATTAGATGGCCTACATCAAATAATGAAACAACCAGCCGGATTATTTAATTATCAAGTCTTTAATACCATCAAAACAATTATATTTCAAACAGCTCATCATTGAGAACAGTCCGTTGGCTTGCTCTCTGTATATTCAGGTGTATACACATAGACTGTATATTACATTACATACATACACATAAATTTATATATGGCTATTATATATATATATATATGTGTGTGTGTGTGCATATATACCCTTTTACTCTTTTACTTGTTTCAGTCATTTTGACTGCGGCCATGCTGGAGCACCGCCTTTAGTCGAGCAAATCGACCCCGGGACTTATTCTTTGTAAGCCCAGTACTTATTCTTTGTAAGCCCAGTACTTATTCTATCGGTCTCTTTTGCCGAACCGCTAAGTGACGGGGACGTAAGCACACCAGCATCGGTTGTCAAGCAATGCTAGGGGGACAAACACAGCAGACACACAAACACACACATACATATATATATATACATATATACGACAGGCTTCTTTCAGTTTCCGTCTACCAAATCCACTCACAAGGCATTGGTCGGCCCGGGGCTATAGCAGAAGACACTTGCTCAAGATGCCACGCAGTGGGACTGAACCCAGGACCATGTGGTTAGTTAGCAAGCTACTTACCACACAGTCACTCCTACGCCTATATATATATAATATTTATATATTGCACAATATATATATATAGGCATATATACGCACGTATACGTATATGAATATATTTAAAATGTATGTATATACATATGTGTATATATACATATATATATATGCTTCGTGACCGACCAGACCGTCAGATGTTGTTACACATCGCTGGCCACAATGCGTTCGCATTGTTTTAGCCTTTGAATGACGCCACCCCGCTGGCTAAGCGAGCAGGCCAACAGAAGAAAGAGTGGGAGAAAGAGTGGTGAAAGAGTACAGCAGGGATCACCACCCCTTGCCGGAGCGTCGTGGAGCTTTTTTAGGTGTTTTCGCTCAATAAACACTCACAACGCCCGGTCTGGGAATCGAAACCGCGATCCTGCTGCCCTAACCACTGGGCCATTGCGCCTCCACTATATGCTTGTATATACATACACATATATATAATTGTAAATCTTGTAACTATAATCATCTCTCTTTCTCATATATATACACCCAAATGAATGTGTGTGTCCTTTTGAATATGTGCCTGTGTGAATATGTGGCGTGTTGTTTCTGTGTATTAGCGTGTTTATCTTTTCCTCCAAAGACAGTTTCCGTCAGTTACAAAAAAAAAAAACGCGTAGTTAATTTCTGGATGGAACTAGCTAAGATATATCAACTACAATATTGCTTACTTTATAACAGAAATCCCTCCCTCCCTCCCTCCTGAAGCAAAAAGCTGCGACGTAGATTCGGTGGTGGTAGTCGTGATGATGGGTGTCGTTGCTCAAGAGAACTCTGCATATTCATAAATCCACCATCCTGCATCCATTTAATATAATTATCTAGAGTGTACGTGTGATTGAAAGAGAATGGCTGTAGCTCATTGTCATCTTTCAGATAAATTAGTTTTACACTTCAGCCGATCACGTAATAGATATTAACCCATTTAAAACATCAGATGATTTCATCACAGTGTTCCAGCACATTTCGTTGATATCCTAGAGAATCCATTTTCATTTACAAATAAAACATACACATACATAGAGCCAACCAACCAAACAAATAGATATCTATTAGAAGTGTCGCTGTTCCGCGCTCTATAGTGTCGCATGCGTGAGTCACACAGTCAACCAATTCATTGTGTGTTGTATATCAACTAGCAAAACGTTTGGTGACGCGTTTCCTGTGATCGATGCTAAACTGGCTCCGTGACAAAGTTGATTAATACTCGAACGGCTCAGACCAATTAGCTGTAAGAGAACAAGGTTGATTGGTTATAGACTGTTCGAGCAACCAGAAGTTCTGTATAATTGATGGCTATCTTTAGGTTGCAGTGCTGATTTCAAGTCGGACAGTGGATGTAGCTTGAAGAACAATGAATTCTACCAGGTTTTCTTACTACAAAACCAAGGATTTGATAGAAAACCAAGTAAGAGACTCAGTTGAGATAATTGGGTGTAAAATTGACTTAGATTCATTAAAAAACCAGTACTCTCTCTCTCTTTAACTCTTTTACTTGTTTCAGTCATTTGACTGCGGCCATGCTGGAGCACCGCCTTTTAATCGAGCAAATCGACCCCGGGACTTATTCTTTAGTAAGCCCAGTACTTATTCTATCAGTCTCTTTTGCCGAACCGTTAAGTAACGGGAACATAAACACACCAGCATCGGTTGTCAAGCAATGCTAGGGGGACAAACACAGACACAAAAACACACGCACGCATATATATATGTACATATATACGACGGGCTTCTTTCAGTTTCCATCTACCAAATCCACTCACAAGGCTTTGGTCGGCCCGAGGCTATAGTAGAAGACACTTGCCCAAGATGCCACGCAATGGGACTGAACCCGGAACCATGTGGTTGGTAAACAAGCTACTTACCACACAGCCACTCCTGCGCCTGTATATAAAAATTAAATTTTCTTTACTGCAAAATACCTTTTCATGCAAACTGTTCTGTCGTTGAAAATCTACCAGCTCTTCATGCATAAAGTGCGAGTCAGTATGTTGTGCTAAGGGCTTACAGGAGCAACCAAGCTGAACTATTTTAAATCAACAATATTTAATGTTTGCATGATACATATTTTGTCAAACATAAAACCTAATAAAATTCTTTGTAATCTATACTGTTATAAACTAAATATACTTCTTTACCTTTTATTTAGTTCAGTAATTGGACTTCAGTCTCATTCGTGTACCGCCTTGAAGGATTTTGTGGAGTATATCGAACCTAGAATTTATTTTAAGTCTTGCGCTTACTCTATTAACTCGATTGATAGAAGGACGAAAAAGACCAACACTTTTTGTCAAGCGGAGAGAGTGACAAACACAAAGTTACACGCATGCACACACAAACCCATATGAATCCATATGTATACGACGGGCTTTCGCGCTGTTTCTGTATTCAAATTCATTCACAAGATATTCGTTGGCCCACTGCTTTTGTAGAAAATACTCTTCCAAAGTGCCGCGCAGTTGAACTGAACCCAAAACCAAGTGGTTACGAAGTGAAAATTTTAGTCAAAGAACCATGCTTAAATATACTATGAATATTAAAAAATGTGAAATGTTTACAGTGTGCATATGAACTGAGAAGCCTACAAAGGTAAGATTGAAAGTCGCTTTGGAGTTCCGGTTTACTAGATATCGCCAGTCTGATGACTGTTATTAAGCCTAAATTTCGTGGTAAATGTTGACCTTTTCTTTGTAAAACTAAAATAAATATGTACTTGTTGTAATCCTTTCTATGTTGGATTGTTATAACGCGCACTTCGGTATACAGTATACTTAGTAAAACCAGTAAAGACACAGCTGTCGCTGACCGCCAACCAGTACTATTTTCGTTATTGGCCACAGAGAGCCGAACATAGAAGGACGATACAGGATATTACATGTGGGGTCGAAAAAAGAAGAAATCGAACGAGTAAATATATGTGTCCATTTTGCCCACACTCGAAGCACTTTGGTGCTCTGCTGAACAGCGATCTTAACACTTGTATCATCCGGAAGGATGACGAACTCCGGTATGCTATCAATATCTGTTGGGGTGACCTGGATTGTTTTTCTTACGGCCTTGCCACACCAGCTGTGGGTACTTTTTTCTTCCAACTTCAATAGTATCACCTCTTCTTTTATGTTGGTGAAGGTCGCCGCCGGGAGCCACATTGCTTTGATTTCAAGGTCGAACCGGTTTATTATTATTTTCGTCTTTCTTTTGCAGAGATAGACGGTAAAAGAGCTAATCCGCTTGTCTGCAGAGTGATCGCCGAGTCCATTTTGGCATCACTCTCAGCGACAAACTGAGCTTCCTTTGTTTTTTCCTTTGTTTTTCTTCAGCTTTCCTTCTCCGCATCTTCTGTGGTCGAGGGGCGGCCCTCATCTTTTTCTTTTCGATGGCCGCACTCTGTTCTTGTGTGGACCTTTTTGCCACATTTGTAGCAGCACGGCTTTCTCCCCTCGACATGTATCTTAAGTATGGTGTCTTCCCCCACCACCATACGGTCGGGGATTTCTTCCAGGTCAGCCGTTGTTGCTTGTATTATGATGTCTACGCCCTGCCCTAATCAATTTTTTGGGGAAGAGCGTGTTATTTGTGAGATATTGAATTTATCCTCTCTACCGTAGCAGAGCGCCGCAATGATCCACTTCACGTCAACTTCTGGCGGTGCTACTTCAATTCTGATTCGGGACGTTCTACGTCCCAGATACGAGAGGAGTAGAACTACTTCCATTGTTTTAAGTGTTGTCACTGAATGTTCCTTCGCTTTTTCAACGTTTCTAAGCCTTACGTCGATAGAGGCAAACCTTTTGCATCAGACCACATACGTAATATCGTTCCACTTTTCAATTTTATCCTTTTCGAGATTTGCGATCTTTTTTTCTGAAACAATGAAGCATTCATACACAATACTTCTATTGTTTCTTTGCCACATATGTTTTTCGCATATGTCACAAAATTTAATCGATATTTTTGGGGCTTTTTTTACTTGCTTTCCTTTTTACTGATCCACTGCTGCTATCTTTTCTCTTTCCACTATGAATAATCTCTCCGTTTCACCCTCGTCTAATTTTTCTTCTTCTGAATCCTCCTCCTCTACTGGTACAATGAATGTCCTCCTTCTGAAACGCCTCTTCGAGCTCCTTTTCAAGTTCCTTTTCGATCTTCTTGTCAACAAACCATTTTATCTTCCTTCCTTCTAAATTCCTTCACAACCTCTTTCTCTACCGTTTCTTTCTTCTTTTTCTGCCTCTCTGGCGGAGGGCTTACTCTATCACTTCTCTTTCTCACTACCGTAAATTCTTCATCCGTTCTTGTCTCCTTTACCTCGACTTGTACCACTTCGTCTGCACTCTCTTGCTTCTCAGTGTGTTCCATCTGTTATTCTCTCTGGGGGCACCTCGCCTTCATGTGATCTTTTTCTCCACATGTGAAGCATATGGGCGGTCTACCCTCCACCACCATTCGCAGCCTTACGTCCTCAGGCAGAACTATTTTCGCGATTCTGTTGAGGTCTTCTATACTCGCTTGAATGGCCCAATAGTTCTTGTAGCCTTGAGAATCTTGGTCTCTTCCTCCATATTTAACATTATGACTGTTATCAGCCATATTTCTTTTATCTCTGGTGGCACGTTGCCAATTCTAACCCTGTAGGTTGGCATTCCTCTGTTCTTATGGCTTCCTCCATCGCGAAACGCTCATCCACAGTGCCATACTTTCTTCCTCTGGTAATGAACGCGGCGAACCTCTCGTTATGGCAGACCCTAAGTACATGCCAAGACTGAAGGGATATGGAGACGACGCTCACTGCTGGGAAATGGAAGTTGACTCTGGGAAATTGCCAAAGTCTGTAAGTTATTATGAACTTATTCAAAAGCTTCAAATGGACATTTTTAGCACTAAAATCTTCCAAAAAGACATTAACCATTGTTTCCATTGTTTATTACAAGGATAAACGAAGTCGCCCGAATGTGAAATCGAGTGGCTTCATTTCAGTTTTAATTTTTTCATTTATTATTATTCCACCTTTATACATCCGTTTTCTTGTCTTCACTTTTGTATTTTTGTCTGTCTTTGTATTGTCACTCTATGTTTATTCCCCTATGGGCATTAATGGAATCTACGTTGTTCTAAAGGTCAGTCAAAATTATTAAGATGTATTTTTTGTTAATTGTTATGTCTTAAAACACTTGTTTTTGCTGCCTTATGGTAGTTTTGTTTTCGCTTTTCCCCCTTGTTTGAAGTGGGTAGCTCTGTTGTAAAATGAACTACGAAAACCTCAGTTCCTTGGAATTTACAACTTCTGAGGAAGATTTGCTGAGGGCAATTTCTGAAGTAGACAAAAAAGGAAAGAAGAGAATGAATTTTGCGGCTGTGGCTAAAAGCCACAACAAAGAAATTGAAGCAAAGGAACTTGGTAAATACAAGAATATGCTTCGTAGGGAGGTGTCCACCCCTAACAAGTAATACAGAAAACCAAAGAAAAAGTGATAATCTATAGAACTTACAGTATTAAAATCATGGAAGAGAATTAATTAGTACAAATCAAAGGCTTTAAAACCCATCTGGCAGGGAATTTCTGAGCTTGCCAGAGGAGAAAGTTTGGAACGATGGCGGTGCGGTTCCGAAATGAAGCTACTGCCAGGTTACACTCGGCAACCCACTTGAAAATTGATGAGGTGGTACTTCTGCTCATATACTTTGGAAGGCGTTCTTCCATGGTAACGGTAGAAGACATAACCTCGAAATAAATGTGGCCTGAATAGTAGCTGGTATACTACTGGGCATGGAAGAAAAAGATAGTGGTCCTCCAAGTCACCTGCACTGCACATAAAAATTGGCAAGGGCAGAGCCTGGATATGGTAATCCAGAAGCCCTGGAAAATGTGGTTGAGACCATTACATTTTTCATGTTTTTCATTTTATTTTATTCCTCCTTTTTAAATCCATTTTTTGTCCCTATTTTTTTGTTTTTGTTTGTCTTTGTATTGTCCCTCTGTGTTTAGCTCCCTGTGGGCAATAAAGAAAACTACTTCACACGAACGAATACTAGCACGCACGCACACACACACACACACACACACACACACACACGAGTTTTTGGAACATAGGTTTGAAAATTAGAATTTTTATATTAAATGCCCAAAGTTATATTTAATTTGCAATATATTATTACTTGACCAAAAGTTTGGAACGTAGAGCTGAAAATTAGAATTTTACATTAAACGCTCAAAGTTATATTTGGTCGGAGCGTATACTTGGTCGGGCATAACAATTTTTATTTTAAAAAAGTGTTCTTAACTTTCGGCCACGACTGCATATAGGCGTGTAGCTAAGTTTGTCAATAAATATGTTCGTGTTTATGTTTGTCATCGTTTGACGACATGTATTTGTTTGTTTATGTACATATAACTTATCGGTTCGACTAAAAAATTCAAATAGATTTTATCAGCTAGCACATTTTAATACGGAGTCCCAGCATTGCCGAGGTACAATGACTGAAGCAAAAGTAAAAGAGAAAGCCAGAGGCTGAAAGTAAAACCAAACGACCTTTATTTAATATTAAATTTTCTGGTGATTGCTTCAGAGCATTGCAATCGGAAGAGATAAAATGGCATAAGCAGATTAACACTGGATAAAAACTTTGTTAGTTCAGTATATTAGAATTTAGCGTATATGTATGAATTTTTCTCTTCTTTTATATCTGTTCCAATAAGAACCACCCGTGGTTCTTATTGAGAGTGAATACAATAAACTGAGATATAATTCTCGGAGGATCCACTACCTAGTTGCTCCAACAAATAACAGCGAAGTATTCCTCAAATGACAGTTACAGGACTGATAAAAAGAAAGGCCAAATGTTCCTAGATATATAATGCATGGCAGAAAGAAGATATAGAAATGGCTGGCACACCTTTCACAATAGGTTTGCCCCGTGGGGTTGTCCGTGGGTT
>NC_043002.1:98886391-98893891 GCF_006345805.1 Octopus sinensis
ATCCATTCTGTTGCTAGTTCCCGTACACGTCAGCCATTAGGTGCCCGAATAAGTCTGGCATACATTTATACAGCTCGTAGGGAAGACCATCAATTCTCGGCGACTTTCCCGCTTTACAGTCGGCCATAGCCTCCATCACCCATCATCTCCACAGGCGTGATCGGCCCTTCTCAAGACTCCGCACCCGATCCTGAAAGGCACGGTAGCCCGGCAAGAAAGTCCTCGAGAAATCTTCTACCGCCAGGACCGCCATCACTCCCGAACAGCTGGGCGTAGTACTCCCGAAAGGCCTCACACATTTCCTCGGGTTCGCTTACCAAGACGCAATTTTGATTCGTCAAAGGCCGAATAGTGGAACTATTTCCTTACCGAGCTTCCACCACTCGGGCCCATCCAGCGGCCTTGATTCCTTCACTTCCCATCGCACTTCCCATGTGTTGGGCTTCAAGATGCTGGTTCAATTCCAGTCTCTTCACCTTCACTTGGTCCGCATTACCAGTCCTCTAGGCTCCTTCTAGTTCCATAACTAGACCATCTCTTATTCTTAGCTGAACTTATGCTAAACCTAATATACTCATATTTTAGGGCTCTTTTTAGGACGTATCACCATTTGTTATTAATGATTGTACCTGTCAATGCCCTCTGTATTAATATCTCGATCCTATTTCTGTACTCCTCAATCGCCAAAAGGGACGCATTGAGTTTCTAGTAGCCAGATCCCTGTCTATGCAACTTATCTACTGTCAGCTTAGAGGTAACCATCTTTTGATCACTGTAGCCAACTAGATAAAACTGTGGACACTTAGCTATGGATTTAACTATCTTTATAATTAAAACCCTATCTAGATATGTTCTGGAAGACCCGTCACTGTTTGACCACGTCCACTGTGGAGTGTTCGGGATTTCCAACCTATATGGATCTGCTAGCTGAAAGTGACTTTGCAGATTCCGTTAGCCAGGGTTACATTTTCTATTCATGTTCGAGCCAGTACAACCAGTGTGTGCGTCACAGATTGTGTTAAATCTCCTATCAGTACTAGCAAATGCGAAGTGGCCTGGAACTTGCCCAGTGTTTATTTATATGGCTCAGCTGGCCACACTAGAAACATCAGGGCTTACACTCCTCGACGAATACGTTAAGGAATTCCTCCCCAATTTCTATTTTCTTCGGCAACTGTTCTAAAATTGACTTTCTGTATTAGGAGGTGAACCGTTTGACCGGTCCGATAAGTCTTTTCTGTGACGGTAGCCTGAAGGAGTGTTATATTATCTTCCTTTTTAGCCAGGACTGCCGCCATCAACCACACAGGGTCGACTTGAGGTGGGATCCTTAGAACACGTATCTTTGACGTCGTCAATCCCATATATATTGGAATTAAAACCACGTCCTCTGTTTCTAAAGATTTAACTGGGTGTATTTGTGCAGTTTCTATATCTTTTAGTCGTATTTCGTTAGTACCAAACTTCTTCCCTCTGGCTAGGTATGGAATATCCTTCCTGCCAGATGGGTTTCAAGCACTTCTCAATTTTCTCTTCGCTCGATTAATTTTTTTTTTCCTTTTAGAAAGTAAGATTTTAAAATAATTGTTTTTCTTTTTTCTGTCATTAATAGTTTTTCCGGTGGTTGAACTTTCATAACACCGTCTTCAATTGTTATTATATCTTTGTACTTCATCAGGTCATTTTTGTTTGTCGACAGCTGGCGGGTTCCACCTTCAGCCGACGCAAATCTTCTTTTTTGTTTATTTTCTTCTGTTTGAAGGCTTTCCACGTCAATATTCCTCTTTGGGGAAATTCAATTTCAGAAGAATCCGAAATATCGACAAATATCAAACATTAAGTCTCTTTTGCATCCCTATCGGTTGACTTCTCTTCGCCAGACGAAGTTACACTTTTCGGCATCTTGCCAGCAATTAATGTTTCCCCCGCAGGGGAAAACACACGATAGTTTTCGAACGAAAACTATCACACAAGTAATTATAACAGGAAATAACACAAAAATGGTCAATAGAAACTTGCACTTACTTGCACTCCAATAATAATTACCAATAAATCCAAACTCACACAGACGAAATACTTATTTCTTTACTACCCACGAGGAGCTAAACACAGAGAGGACAAACAAGGACAGACAAACGGATCAAGTCGATTATATCGACTCCAGTGCGTAACTGGTACTTAATTTATTGATCCCGAAAGGATGAAAGGCAAAGTCGACCTCGGCAGAATTTGAATTCAGAACGTAACGGCAGACGAAATATTGCTAAGCATTTCGCCCGGCATGCTAACGATTCTGCCAGCTCACCACTTTAAATAATAATAATAATAATAATAATAATAATAATAATAATAATAATAATAATAATAATGATAATAATAATATAATAATAATAATAATAATATAATAATAATAATAATAATAATGAAGGTGGCGAGCTGCTGGCAGAATCGTCGCCATGCTGGGCAAAAGCTTAGCGGCATTTCGTCCGTCTTCACGCTCTGAGTTCAAATTTCTCCAGGATAGACTTTGATTTTCATCTTTTCGCGTCAATAAAATAAGGACCAATTGAGCGCTGGGAGTCAATGTAATCTAATTACCTCTCCTTCGAAATTGCTGGTTGTGTGCCAAAATTCTCGGTGTACGGAAAACACTCGGCGAGAAACGGAAGAAAATTTGAAGAAAGAAGGAAATAATAATAATAATAATAATAAATAATAATAATAATAATAATAATAATAATAATACATGCCCTGATGCAGTACCAGGCAGTGGCTCTCATGGCTTCTGATCTTAACTGATTGGAAGTGTTATCATGTACATTGTTTTGTCTTGGTATAAAAGATGGGCTACAGCAAATATTCTGCTCAATACCACAGATTTGCTTGTCAGTTGTTTGACCTTAACCAGTTGAGCATGTCCCTTAGTGGCTGACGATATGTGCATCTCTGATCACGAGCAGAAGTAGTGGGGGAGCATCATAGCCATGTGTTGAGAGGGATTCTTTGGGGTTTGAATAATTCACCTCTGGAAACATGGGTGGTTCTTTCAACATCCTTAAACAACCCTTATTCAGGGACCTTTTGAGCGGGATGGGTTACTCGATCTGAAGAAAATTCTAACTGGGCTCCACCTGCAAGGTCATGTGCTGTTTATCTTGATATGAGATCACTATGTCGCGCACATATGGTTGTGATGCATGTGCCTGGTGTACCCTTATCAGACGGGTAGTCATGATGGGTATATTGGGCTTCGTATATTTTACCCCAGTGTCACTTTGATGACATGAACTGCTCTCTCACTCAATAATAATAATAATAATAATAGAAGAAGAGGGAGAGGAATGAAGACTATAGAAATAGTGGCGGAAGTTACAAAGACAAAAGAAAGAAGAAAAGAAAAACCACATGAGAAATTGGAATTAAGACAAAAATACGATAAAAATCCTTTCCAGGTCATATAGACTCACGGGGCCGGTTCCCCGGTTTCCGTGGTTTATATATATTGCCCACCTGGACGGGAAGCAGGGCCATCACAGGATTACTCATTCTTGCCAACTGGAACAGCGTGAAATGAAGTTTTTTGCTCAAGAACACAACGCGTTGCCAGGTCCAGGAATCGAAACCAAGATCTTACGATAATGAGTCCTGCACCCCTAATCAGTAAACCACGCGCATCTTAAGACGAAGAAATAATGTCTTAAAAGTTACAGGTGAAATTAAGAAAGTATTTGACATTCAGGCTGAAATTAAAACTTCAAAATATTCAAATAATCTATAGTGATATAGAAGTACTGTTTTATAAGGAAGGGTGGAAACAAAGCAAAAAATAACCCACAAAGTCTTTGAACAGTTGTGATTAGAGATAATGGTAGAGGCCGTAGGTTGCTCTCGTTCGGAGGTCTGGATTTAGCTTGAAATCGGAGTTGTTTATATCTGGGAACGAAAATTAATTTGACGTATTATTATTAAGGCGGCGACCTAGCGGAATCATTAGCACGCCAGCGCGAAATACTTAGCGGTATTTCGTCTGCCGCTATGTTCTGAGTTCAAATTCCACCGAGGTTGACTTTGCCTTTCATCCTTTCTGGGTCGATAAATTAAGTACCAGTTGAGTACTGAGGTCAATGTGATCGATTGTCCCTCTCCCCACAAAATCCAGGCCTTGTGCCTTCAGTAGAAATGATTATTATTATGATTATTATTATTGTTATTATTATTATTATTATGATCATCATCATCATTATAATAATAATAATAATAATAATAATAATAATAATAATAATAATTATTATTATTATTATTATTATCATTATTATTATTATTATTATCATCATCATCATCATCATCATCATCATTATTATTATTATTATCATCATCATCATTATTATATTATCATCATCATCATTATTATTATTATTATTATTATTATTATTATCATCATTATTATATCATTATTATTATTATTATTATTATTATTATATTATATTATTATCATCATCATCATCATCATCATCATCATCATCATATCATCATCATCATTATTATTATTATTATCATTATTATTATCATTATTATTATTATCATCATTATTATTATTATTATTATTATCATCATCATCATTATTATTATTATTATTATGAAGGTGGCGAGCTGGCAGAATCGTCGCCGTGCTGGGCAAAATCTTAGCGGCATTTCATCCGTCTTTACGCTCTGAGTTCAAATTCCGCCAGGATAGACTTTGCTTTTTATCCTTTCGCGTCAATAAAATAAGGACCAGCTGAGCACTGGGAGTCAATGTAATCTAATTACCTCTCCTTCGAAATTGCTGGCTTTGTGCCAAAATTTGAAACCGATATAATTATTATTATTAAATTCATTACTTATTAAAATTATTGAACTATTGTAGTTCTGTTCTGAAAAGTTAAAATTTTCTGTTGTCCATCAGCTTGCTGCCGCTGGTGGAGTTTTCCCAAAGCAAGTGACTGTGTTTTATTATCTGTCTGTATGTATATACGTACACGTACCTACGTACATACACATATACATACATACATGCATAAGAAGCCATTCTAAGGAGAAACTCTCAACAGCATATGAGTCGCACAGTGATAACTGTCTGATATAATACTCTCAGTATGTGAATGTAATATCTTTACCACACGTAGTTGTACAGCTATATATTTCCATTGCTAATGTTTAGTGCTTTATGTAACCGAAATATCGAACTACAGGTTAAAAGAATAACCTTTTGTATTCTATTTTCATTCGTATATTTGTAACTCACAGTATTTTGACATTCTGAATCACTTTTAAAGATACATACATGCATACATACATACATACATACATACATACATACATACATACATACATACATACATACATGCGCACACACACATACATATACATATATGCACGCACATATACACTATGGATGCATATATACATACACATGCATATATATATATATATATATATATATATATATATATATATATATATATATATATATATCCGCTGATATGTTCTTCAAAGTATCTCCCGATACCATCCACAAAACTCTGAGTCTCGATAAAAAATCAAAGATCTAATCGTGTAAATGAGATGAAAAACATTTCACCGATTAAAGGAACTCCTATCCTTCTAAGCAAAATCCATTTCACTTCAGATATTGTAAATACATCTCCCACAGAGCAGAGTTCTGTTGCCTTTTAACATGATGAAAAGAGAGTAAGTTTTAAAAAGCAGCCAATAATTTTGAAAAGTCTTCTATAAAGATTTAACAAAATTAAAAGAAAACAATCCAGATACAACGAGGCACTTCAAAGTCATGAATATGCGCAAAACTAATGTCCGTAAACACCAAAGATATTGATATCACTAATGCGTATATGAAAACTAATACTATAATATAGTCTCAGATAGTAGATATTTTGTAGTTGCAGGACCATACAGTACATTTCAAAAATCCTAACGATAATGCAGATTAATATAACCTGCCAATTGTGGAGAACACAATTATTTTAAATTTCACGAGTGTTGATAATAAACAAAATTAGCCCTTTTTCTGTTATGAAATAATGGTGTACATGTCATTAAGTGGTATCAGAAATATATATTATAAGCATAATTTTCAATGTACGCAGTTGACTCATTAGATTTCTTTCCGTATCTTACCAATCCTTTCTTCAGTAAGTTTGAGAATTTGATAGAGAAGGTATTCTAATTTATGATACACAGATTAATGTCTCTATCGCACGCTTGGAAATCCCCGATGTCTTATGATAATTAGTTTTGCGTTATAGTTCAGTTATTGTCTGATGCAACCACGAGATAATACGTTGGAGTTGAGGTTCTGAATTAATAAATTTGTACACCTCAGGTGATTATTGATAAGATTCCGTTCGACGCACTTGTAGAAATGATGGGATATTCATCTTGCGAAATAGATGTGGTTATATAATGGGTGCTTTTAGAGAGAGAAATTCAAAATATTTAAAGATATTCAATTAAAGATCATAACTGATACGATACTTCGATACAACTTTAGATTTAAGCAATGGTAAATACTGACCTTATAGTAAACCTAATGAGATTATATAACTTCCAATCTCATCAATAATTCTTGTAAATCTTAATTAACAACATTAGTAAGTGAAAATCCAGTTTATCCTTTTACCAGGAATACTTTATCTTTGCTGCTCATTATTACAGTTGCATTGAAAAGCAGTGGCTTCGCTTCATAGATAATGTTACACAAAAAAACTAATACAATTGTTCACAAACATAAAGTAGAAATCTATAGTGTATATCGCACAATTCTAGTTATTGTTTAAATATTCATTGAAATATTCGTTATCTTAAATCATACAAATAAGCATAACCATAAGTATCACAAATTGTCCAGTAGTAGTTTAATAAGGTGGTGAGCTGGCAGCAAATGCTTGGTGGCATTTCGTCCGTCTTTAAGTTCTGAGTTCAATTCCACCAAGATTGACTTTGTCTTTCATCCGTTCGGGGTCGATAAAATAATTATCATTTGAGTACAGGGGTCGGTGTAATTTAGTAGTTCTCTGACCCGAAATTTATGACCTTGTGCCAAAATTTGAAACTTATAATAGCATAAAGCGAACTACAGTTGCATCAAATCCTTTGCTGTTTCCATGCTTCCAGGTACAAGAGAATCTCTTCCTCTCAATGTAATTTAAACAAGTATATTTTCTACACACAAAGGCATGTTTATACTTAAAGCAGCATTTGTTCGAGTTCTCTTTCTAGAAGATAACAGTGAGACCAAAAATACTGTATTGGGATGATTGAAAACTAACCATTCTGCTAACATTTGAAGACAAGCAATGAAAAATACGTCTTACTACTTCACTCTCTAAATACATTTGGAACTTAAAGGATGGCAATATCAACTATAAGAGGATTAGCTGATCCGTTTTAGAGCATAAGGTGCAATTTCTGCATCTTGCGGACGTATATTACAGTGGCATT
>NC_043002.1:98898891-98931391 GCF_006345805.1 Octopus sinensis
TTCTCAACAGAACAATTTGTGCGAGTGACACATTATAAAAAAAAAAGAAAAATATCTACCGAAGGGCAACAGCACTACTCACTCTGTTCGCGATCACCTGTAGCACATCAATCCTAATAACAATTGCCATTATAGAAATAGCAAGAACAAATCTAGAAACTACAACAAAACAAAATACGAAAAAAAAATGTTAAAGAAATATAAAAAAAGAACTGTTCAGAGAACTTCTGTGGTAAACAACTGTTTCCTGTATTAAAACGTTAATTAAGTTCTTTTATTTATCTGACTGAAATATTGATAATATATATGTATATGTTTAATGTTCTGAAGATTTGTCGAGGACCGGTACTTAACTCGTAATAATTGAAAGAATATGAGACATACATCTTTCATTTAATAACGATGCCTGTCAAGCTCAGACAGGAAGGTATAAACACATATAAACTTAGGTGCATATTCATATTAACATATTTATATGAATTCACATACACACACATTGTCTACGTATATATATAATATATATATATATTATATATAATATATATATATATAATAATAAATATTAGGGAATAAATCCAAATTTACAGGGAAAAAATCAGATTTAGGATTAAATCGATTTTATAGTAAAATATTATAAAATATTATTCGAGACAAAACCACTATTTTGCAAAACAAACAAGGAAAGACTTAATCAATACATAAAATTTTAATAAATAGTCAAAAAACCGCCACTACAATCGTTTCTTGTCTTGATCGACAATCTTCAGGTGGACTTCCAATAATTCAGTGTCAAATTATGAATTATTGGAAGTCCACCTGAAGATTGTCGATCAAGACAAGAAACGATTGTAGTGGCGGTTTTTTTGACTATTTATTAAAATTTTATGTATTGATTAAGTCTTTCCTTGTTTGTTTTGCAAAATAGTGGTTTTGTCTCGAATAATATTTTATATATATATATATATATATATATATATATATATATATATATATATATATATATATATATATATATATATACATACATACATACATACATACATACACACACACGCATATATATATTATATATATATATTTATATAGGCGCAGGAGTGTGCTGGTGGTAAGTAGCGTGTTTACCAACCACATGGTTCCGGGTTCAGTCCCACTGCGTGGCACCTTGGGCAACTGTCTTCTACTATAGCCTCGGGCCGACCAAAGCCTTGTGAGTGGATTTGGTAGACGGAAACTGAAAGAAGTCAGTCGTATATGTATATATATATATATATATATATGCGTGTGTGTGTTTGTGTGTCTGTGTTTGTCCCCCTAGCATTGCTTGCCAACCGATGCTGGTGTGTTTACGTCCCCGTCACTTAGCGGTTCGGCAAAAGAGACCGATAGAATAAGTACTGGGCTTACAAAAAGAATAAGTCCCGGGGTCGATTTGCTCGATTAAGGCGGTGGTGCTCCAGCATAGCCGCAGTCAATGACTGAAACAAGTAAAAGAAAAAAGAATAAAGAATATATATATATATATATAATATATATATTATATATATATAATATATATATATATATATATAATATATATATATATTTATAAGTAGTAAGTCTATGTCCGGTCATAAAGTGACCAATGGTTTCGCATCCAACAAATGGCTTATCCCCATGAACGCCTCGTCAGACTCTAAAGTCGAAGACAAATGTAACTCTTCACCTTTGGGAGGCAGGAATCCGATGTGGTCATTCGGTCAGAAATCCCCCCAAAATAAATAGTAAGGAGTCAAAGAAAACGAGTATTCTCCCTTCGACCAAAAGAGGGGCAGTGGGGGATATTTTTATGAAAAAGATGCAGTTAGAATAGGAGACCAATTTGCAGGTTCAACTGTTCAAAAATGAATCCATGAAATAACGCTCGTAGTGAAGACAAAGTAACTTTTAATCTAGTTTATCATTAAGTCTTGATTCCAGCGGAATTCATGCAGTTGCAGCAGTCAGGTGAGTCCTCTGGTTTAGTAAAACCTTGTTTTCTTACCACCACAATTTTGTAGACCTCGAAAAAGTCAATGGACATTGGTGCTGCTCTTCCTTCCTAGAATAGGCAGTAAAAATATTTATTTTGGTCAAAAGAAGTAGTGCTCTAAATTTAAATCCAATCACTGCTCTAAATTTAAATAGATAGACCTGAATAAAAGATGGAATACAGTAGAGAAAGAGTCAGATACGAGGGGCGTTCAATAAGTAATGCCCCTGACCCACTTGCAGCTGTTTGATCTAGCTGAAATTTTGCATGTGCACTTATCGATACCTCTATAGATTAAGTGGCGAATTAGAGCTCTGAACTAATTGTGGTTTCTGATTTACAGGTGTTTGAACTGAGTCAAGTGTGAAATGGAGCCTGTTGAGTGTCGAGCAGTGATCCGGTTTTTGTATTTGAAAGGACGCACACCACGGGAGACTTTTGATGAAATGAAAGTAACTTATGGTGATGATGCCCCATCATATGACCTTGTAAAACGCTGGCATTGTGAATTCAAACATAGTCGGAACTCTGTGGAAACAGCTCCCCGATCTGGTCGCCCCCTTCTGCCGTTGATGAGACGTCTGTCCGTCAAGTTGAGGCTGCCATTTTGGAAGGTCAATGCATAACTATTCGCCAAATAGCCCATAAGGTCAAGATTAGTACCGGGTCTGTGGAAACTATCATTCATGACCATTTGCATATGCAAAAGGTGTCTGCCAGATGGATTTCCTGGTTGCTCACACCTTTCCAGAAGCAAGAACGCGTTGAGTGTTCGAGGATGAATTTGGAGTTGTGCCAAGAAGATGAGTCAAAATTTTTCAAAAGACTGATCACACAGGATAAAACCTGGGTCCATCACTATGATCCATAGACCAAAGCCCAGTCAATGCAGTGAAAGCACCGTGACTCACCTCCTCCAAAGAAGGCAATGGTGCAGCCCTCCGCTGACAAGGTTATGCTCACAGTCTTCTGGGACCAGGACGGAGTAGTGATGACAGATTTTCTGGCAAAGGGTACCACAATTACAGGCGCCTATTATGCTTCACTTTTGAGGAAATTAAGAGAAGCTATCAAAATCAAGAGGCGGGGCAAGATCAGCAAAGGCATCCTCCTCCTGCAGGACAACGCTCCGGTCCACAACTCGCGTGTCGCCAGATCAGAAGCACAGGCGTGCAGCTATGAACTCCTCCCCTTGCACCCTCTGATTTTCACCTCTTCCCAGCCATGAAGTTGATTTTGAAAGGAAAGCGTTTCCCAGATGATGCAGCCTTGATTTCTGAAGCTGGGGTCTTCTACGAAAACGGTCTCCAGAGCTGTATCAAACGATGGGAGAAATGCATAACTCTGGGTAGTTCCTATGTAGGAAAAGACTAATAACTGTGCCAAGTGTCGTTGCTGTACTGCTATGGGAAGTGGGTCAGGGGCATTACTTATTGAACGCCCCTCGTATTTGATAAGTAAGGTGACAGCTATGTTCCGGTCTTACTAGCCATATCAGTACTTGCCAGATATAAGATGAATGAGACGACACACAGATTCAGCGTTTAATTCAACCAAAGAAAGAATAAAAGATGGCTATCTTAAACTCAAAATGAAACCAAATCAAAAGAATGATCTGTTGAAGCGACTTGACGCGCAACAATTTCTAAGAATTAAAATCACAAATAAGTGATGCGGTGAGAAAAGGGGCAGCTTGAATTTTGGTAGACATAGTAAAAATATTCGACATGTTTCAGTCTTATTAGATCATCTCTGCAACATAGTCATTCACAAGTCAACCAAATCATTCGAGAGAAAAGACTGTATAATTATCAATTAGATTGTATAGTTTTTGTTTGGCTTGCAGTGAGGGAAAATGGCTAAAGTAATATTCATGCTGTTTTGAATGTGATTAGAAAGGTGTATGAAAATGGTCTGAATTAAATTACTAAAGCCGAAGAGTGGACATATCTCCTGCAGAGTTTACGGTATTATACATAATAATTTTATGGATATGAATTGATATTTCTAATGTAGGAATAATGACAATATGATACGAGGAAAAAAGAAGCGACAAACTTGATACCATTTTCTAACAGTATTAGCGGCGCACGGGCCGTGTAACGGCTAACAATCACGAGAACTAACCACTGTATTCGCTGTATTGTTTTTCGTCTCTATTTAACTTACTGACACACCTCTGTGTTTTGGACAGGGACATTTAACATCCTAACGCTTAACGATTCCTGTCTGCATGCCTCATGATTAAAGATAAAAAGGAGTATTTTATAAACAAACTTATAAGCGCCGAGTGAGTCGCTATAATAAAGGAATTCTCGAATGCAGGTCGGTTGTGAAGACGGCTCAGAAAATTAGGTAAATACTCTCTACAAGACAGAAAAAGTGGCCAATTGTTTTCCTTTTCTAAAGAGTATGTACCCGATTTTCTAAGCTGTTTTCACAGCCAGCCTGTGCTCAAGAATTTCTTTATTTTCTGTAGACTCTAAGATATATATATATATTATATATATATATATATATATAATATATATATATAATATATATATATATATATATATGTATGTATATATATATATATATATATATATATATATGTATATATATATATATATATATATATATATATATATATATATATATCTATATATATATATATATATATATATATATTATATATATATATATATATATATATATATATATATACATATATATATAATTTGATTAATGAGAGCGACGTGTTTTAATTATTTTAATATATATAATTTGATTAATGAGAGAGACACGTTTTAATTATTTTAAGCCTGGCGGAATCCTCATTCTCTAGGTTTGAAACAGCCGATGTGTTGCCAGAGACAAAGTGTGCATGTGTATGTGCGTGTGTGTATGTGCGTGTGTGTATGTGTGTGTGCGCATGTTTCGGAGAGATAGAGAGAGAGAGAATGGGAGAGGTGAGACAGTGCTTGTATACATGTGGAAAATGGAGAAGACTCGACTCTAGAAGGATATAAGACATTGCTTACCTCGGTGGAATTTGAGCTCAGAGAGCAGAGAGTTGGAAGAACGAATACCTTAGAACATTCAGTCCGACGCTCTAACAATTATATCAATGGACCATATAAGGAAACACCCAAATCTTCATAAGCAACCAGTCCAGTTATCATATTGAAGATGATTATGATTATGCCATCGTCTCCCCAAGCCAGACATATGAAATTTCTTTTTGAAAATGTGATATTATAGTTATACTTTTATAAAGCTTTAACAAACATCAGCATGAACGTCTAACGAACCACAGGTGCTAAGTCTATTTCAAAAGATTTTGAATTTATGTATCACTTTTATTTTTTATCAATATAAGATCAATAAATATCTATAAATTATTACGTCTGAAGCTAATAAAATTTCCGTATAGATTTTTTACAATCAAAAACTAAACAAGATGTATTGGTTATGCACATATAGTATCACTTTGAAGGATGTAAATTTATCATTTCTTATTTCGCCATTATCAATGTTCATTCAGCTCAAAAAGACACAGAAACATTCTCTTTTTGCTTAGATGCAAAGTAAATAGATCTTGTAGAGGAGTAAAAGTGATTGTTGAAGAGACTAAGAAGTCCATTATGTGTTGTTTCTGCTGTTGTTGTTGTTGTTGTTGTTGGTGTTGTTGAGCAACAAGACGGGTAAGGGTGATTAGGTGATGGTCTAGGGCTTAGGGGCAGGAGACCCCAGACCTTGGAAAAAAAAACTTTGGTCGTCTTGTTGTAGTCGAGGGCTCTTCGTCGATGCCCGACACCACTGGAAGGCGGCCCTCGTAGTCGCTGGAAATGGAGATCTCTAGGTCCAAATTCTTGAACGGCAAGTTGTTGCTGGTGTCGTTGCTGCTTCTGCTTTTGTTTACCATTCGGTCAACTGTAACTGATGTGACCTGTAATGAAAAGTCTTTCAGCAGGGAGTATTTTTAGGTCTATAGAAGTTATGTTGTGCCATTCCCTTATACAAGATTAAAAAGGGTTATTTGAAGGATATTCGAGTGGTGTTTCTCGTTGGTAGGTGAAGCAACTGCTGTAGCGTCTTGTTCGTTTTCTCGCAGTCTGAAGATGGGTTATGGTGATGATGAGTTGTGATGGTTTTCTGAGGTCGTGGTGGGTATAATGTGGTGGTGAATGCTACCAAGTGTTGTGGTGGGGGTCAGGTGTCTTGAGAGATGCCCGGTTTTGATATGTCTATCATGTATTGTTGAGGCTGTCACGTGTTGTGATAGCTGTCGGGATGGCGTGGTAATTACAAGATGGAATAGTAAAATGTTGCGTGTTGTAGTGACGGTCATGTGTTGTCGTAACTGTCAGTTGCTGTAGTGGTTGTGAAGCATTGTAGCTTGCTCTAAGAAAGTTACCATTTTTTTTTACCTGCCACCTGCTTGGTTTTGAAGGAAAGCATTTTGTTTTAACCACCATCCTTTAAATCTTAAGATCTTGCAGATTTTTATAGTCTTAGATATCGTGATTCTTTGTAGCGTATGAATTAATGATTTGCATTCTCTCCCCAAGACTCCGAGTTCAGCCATAAGTAGCTCCATACTGGTTGGTATGTATCTTGTTGTTCCAATGATAATAGGTATGAAGCTGAAAGCGTACCTTGGGTACTTGATGTGCAACCTCCTTCTCAAGGGTCCGTAGATGTTCTCTTATGTATTTTTTCTAACCACACTGGTGTTCAGTGGGCAGCTGATTTCCACAACAGAACATATCTTTCATTTGTGGTCCCACGCAACAATATCTGGCCGGTTGTGCTTTAACTCGGTGGCTGTCTTAATTTTTAAAGTTACATCAATATATCAATATTCTTTCATCCCATCGGTCTCAATACGGTCAACTTTCGTTTTTGTTTTTGCTATTCTGTTCAAGACTGTTCTGGCCACCGCATCATGATTCAAGGAAAAATAATATCCGGAAGACATTCTCTCTCAGTTGCCAATAATCTCAAGTTGATCTCTTTAGTCTTGCTCTTGCACAGCCTACATTTGTTGTTTGTCAACTTTTTCTGTCTTTTATGCTCAAGGTAATTGGTTTTATGACTCTTGTTTTAGGACTGCATGGATGTAGCATCGAAGAAGGATGTCATAAACTTGTAGATACTCCATGCCAAGATTTTAGCATGAACAATCTCTTCTATGGTTTGTGATTTACATGCCAAGTACTCATGTACTATCTTCTCACTCAACTGGTCCACTTTTTAAAATTCTCTTGATCTGATTAATAGGTTTTACCGATGCTCCTTGGGGAGAGATCTCTATCAGCTCTTATTTCATACTTCTCCTCAAGTTCATTACCTATTCTAATTATGTATGTATGTATGTATGTATGTATGTATGTATGTATGTATGTATGTATGCATATGTATGCATGCATGCATCTAGCTATCTATCTATGTATATCATTTACCACATGTTTCTATTTGAAGTTTTACTTATGTATTTATGCAAAAAGAGTCTTTTGTATTTGGAAAATTTATCTAAGAAATTTTTGCTAAAGGGAATGTCATTATGTATCTCATTATTTCGCTAAAGCAGCAGCAAATGGCCTTGTTTTCCAGGAATGGTTCGCAAGATACTCTATGAAGATTAGTTTTCCTTTGTATTCACTTAGCAGATGGGAAGTTTCGAATCTATTTCATAAGCCAACTTCATGTCTCGTGTTTTTTCCAACACTAAATTATGCAATGTGTGGTATGATATTTGCTAAGTTCTAGCCAATACGAGACTGTAGCGAATTTTAAAATTCTCAGTTAAAGTAAGTTCACTTTACTGAGCCGTTTGTATTGTAGGGAAAAGTATGAATATCACACTTGTAATTTCTGACACTCGCATAGAATATAATATCGTCTTACCCAAACCAAAACAAAATGCAAATTACCTAAGGTGGAATATATTATAACTGGCTGAATAGACGAGCAGAAAATACTTAAACTATAGTTAACATACAGCACCACACAATGCTACAGTAAAACAAATCAATATAGTGTATTACCATAATACGTAATAACATGATAAAAAATAACAACGTGAAATAAATAAATATATGCAAATAAAAGTATTTGCAAGATTCCGAAAAAGCGAACAAAAACATTGAAAATTTTATGGGACTAATTATTTCAGGAGATTAGCATTAAAGAGTAATCCGGGAAAACAGTTGAGAACTTTTTCGATACGGCTAAAAAGTGACTTAGAAATCAAATTTGAGATTACCTCAGATATTAAATATGTAGTTCCTCGTTGAAATCAAATAATCCTTTTGTGATATTTCCTCATAATTCGTCTGGCTTAGATTATAGAAAGAATCACACATTTTAAAGAATATTTTCAACTAATTGTGTGTTCTTCTTCTCGTTTCACAGCAGTGAATAAATATTACTGCCATTTCTGTCAAACATAATTAAATCAAGTCTCTTATTAAGCTATTCTGTTGAATATCTCTCTTACTTTTGCTATCGCACGTGAAAAGGTGTATATCATCGATCGAGATAATATACATGAAGGAACGTGTCAAATCAGTATCAACGATAATTTATACATTATATATTCTTCCTGATGTCGTTATAGATTCTAAATACATGAATTATAATTGCAGTAGACGAAAGTTCCATAAACATGATACATGTTTTGAGCTGTAGTTACAATATTTGTTATTAATTTCTGTATTTGTTTCTCGGAAAATTTTTGCTACTGAATTCAGTTATCATTTTACATGTACATTTTGTTCTTCCATAGAATCTGCAATATCAGTAATGTGAATCTAAATATTTAACACGTCTAAATAATTCTGCTGAGTTAGATCGAAATGTTAATTTTATTATTGATGGAGATGGAACACGAAAGAAAGAAAGATCGACATTTTTTAATACAAACTGATGTTTTTGAGAATAGAAAATAATAATTTCAGAGTTGTACTTGTTCAACTTTTATAATATCTACCTTTTCATAAAGCATTTTTATTACTAAACGTATTAGAAATGTAATTTTTGAATAGCTGACTTTCAGTAAACATAAAAATGTTATCAAATTATCCTTCTCGGCAATTTAAACTTCATTCATAAGTTTTTATATAAGAAGTGAATTATAGGGTTCCGAGTTCAGTCCCACTGCGTGGCACCTTGAGCAAATGTCTTCTACTAAAGCCTCGGGCCGACCAAAGCATTGTGAGTGGATCTGGTAGACGGAAACTGAAAGAAACCCGTCGTATATATGTATATGTATATATATATATATAAATGTGTGTGTGTGTTTGTGTGTATGTGTATGTCCTCCCAACATCGCTTGACAATCGATGCTGGTGTGTTTACGTCCCCGTAACCTAGCTGTTCGGCAAAAGAGACCGATAGAATAAGTACTAGGCTTACAAAGAATAAGTCCTGGGGGTCGATTTGCTCGACTAAAGGCGGTGCTCCAGCATGGCCGCAGTCAAATGACTGAAACAAGTAAAAGAGTAAGTAAAAAATTCCGATCTACTTCAAAGTAAGTGCCGCTGACTTCAATGCGCTTGTAGCGCTCCAGCCTTTTCGTGAAGGTCTCATGGAAGTGCTCCAAAATGAAGGTGTCCCGGACACTTGTCACAACCTCAATCATCTTCCTCTTCAACCAAAAGTCACAGAGAGCAAGAACTGAACTGCAGGGAGGGTAAGGGAGAGTTTTGATACCCGTCCTTGTCAAGTAGGAACTGTGGACTGGTTTATTGTCCTGGTCTTGCTGTTCTGGCATTTTCCGGCGAAATCCCTTTCTGAAACAAGTAAAAGAGTAATTGTAAATACTAATCGACCAAACTTTATGCAATTGCTAGGAAATATACTTATGTATGCAGATGCTGCCAGAATATTTTTTTAAAAGGTATTTCCAGAAAGCCTTACGTAACAATTTGTTTCGCTACTATTTACAAAAAACAACTTTAGTTCAATTTACTGAAGTGAAGTGTTAGAAAGACATATACCATCAAAAGGGGAGATAACATTTGTCTTTGATGCGATCATGGGAAGAAGAACCAAAATGCGAAATTGAATAAACGAGAAGTATGAAAATATGGAGAAGGATATTTGCGGGAAATTTCTTCTCTCTAATGTTTTTCGTCATTGATTTCGCCTACAAGTCTACTAACAAAAACCCGACTTGCGTATGAGTTCGTTGAAACCAGGATGTAAATAAACCATCCGCCACATATAAATGATTTCATCTATACATAAAAAATGGTGCTTGGTGCTTGGGGAAAATTGTTCAGTTTTAATTGTGAACAGAGGCCTATATTTAAATGTAATGCTATGTTGGAATTACATAGTTTTGCGTTTTTACCCTTAGACACACAGAAACACATGTTTCACAACATCGCTATTCAAATATATTGGGCCGTAACATAAATAATGCAGTTTTTTCAATTGCATGATGGGATAAACTACCTGCATCAACTTGTTATTAAAGCAAGTATTAATTTTACCTTGTTATTATATCTAGTGCAAGTTTTGTAGAGTGCAGTTCGATTTTAATAGTTATTTTTTCAAAGCTATAATGGGAGTGAGAAAAGGCATATTCGGCGTATTTTGTTTTATGAGTTCAATAAAGGTAACAACGCAACGGAAAGTGCAAGGAATATTAATGCAGAATATGGGGATCGGACAATAAGCGTAAGTTAGTGTTCAAGTGATGTTCTAGAAATTCCGACCAGGAAAATACAGCCTAGAAGACGAGCCTCACCCTGGTAAATTCTGTAGAGTTCGACAAGGACTTCCTGCAAAGCCTGGTTGAACAAAATCCCATCGTAACTGTTGAGGAACTAGCAGAGAAGCTTGGGTTTTGTCAGTCAACCAGTCATCCAAGTCAGTGCTAGAAGAAAAATGACCATCTTTGGTTTCAAGTTGAAAGGAGTTCTTCCACCAGGATAATGGCTCCGTTATATACTGCGAGGATGACATTCCAGAGGCTGGAACAGTTTGAATGGGAAACGGTGCCCCACTCACCATATCCACCGGACATTGTCCCATCTCATTATCATTTATTCCGCAATCTTCAAAATCATTTTGACGGAAAAAATATGAATTCTGTAGACGAGGTCAGAACAGTAGTGAAGAAGAATTTTTCGTGACGGACAGTTGAATTTTGGTAGAGGAGCCTTGCAAGCCTACCAGATAGATGGAAGAGCATTGTAGAAAATGAAGGAGACAATATTTTAGATTAAAAAAGAAGTTTATCTTAATTTTGAAAAATAAAAGTATAAAAAACCGCATTATTTATGGGATGACCCAATATCTACAATTTAATGAGCATAATATCAACAAGTTTAAAATAGATTAATATCTTACGAGACACGTATTTGCCTATGTCAATGAATCTAGATGATGAAATATTTTCTCCTTCGAAGGAGTTCCATTTCTATTACAGCCTCATTGTAATCCTGTATAAAAGATGGCCATTGAAGCATTCTAGAAGTAATTTCCATCGCTATTTATTGAGTGATATCCAAATACCAAAGCGTTAACGTTGTTTACTTTGTACATAATAGATTTTCAAAAGAGCACTAATAGTAGTGAAACTACTAAGACACTCCGGGTCTGTGTATGAGCTTGTTAAAATCAGGGTGTAAATAAACCATCTTATATATATATATATATATATATATAAGTAAATCGTTAGATGAACTTAACTATCAGCAGAAATGAAATAGATCAGGGTCTTCTTGTCTAAGCAGCAACAATATTTAACAAAAATACTGGTATGCAATTTTGGTTGATTAAGTGCGCAGTTTTAATTACGAAGAGAGGTTGAGATATTAAATCTGATGATATAACGATATCACAAGATGTTATCTTTGCCTTGCAGAAAGATAATGACGGATACATGTAACTAGGGATACTCCATAAAATAATGGAAATAGAAACGTGGGGTAAGTTCTCCAGAGAATACAAGAAGATGATTTTCTTCTGGTCGTTTAGCCAATTCCGCTCAAAAGGTCCCTGAATAAGGATTGTTTAAGGATATTGAACGAACCACCATGTTCCGAAGGTGTATTATCCAAACCTCCAACAATCCCTTTCAAGACACAGCTATGATGCTCCCCCACTACTTCTGATCATGGTCAGAGATGCACATATCGTCAGCCACTAAGGGACATGGTCAACTGGTTAAGGTCAAACAAATCTGTGGTATTGAGCAGAATATTTGCTGTAGCCCATCTTTTATACCAAGACAAAACAATGTACATAACACTTCCAATCAGTTAAGATCATAAGCCATGAGAGCCACTGTCTGCTACTGCATCAGGGCATTTATTATTATTATTATTATTATTATTATTATTATTATTATAACTGTTTTCATATAAAATATTACCTACACTCGACTCCTGTCTACATATAAACTAATCTAGCAGACTTCTTAACTAAGGTTGCTGACCTTAGTTATCACACTACACACTTACATGGACTATATTCTTAACCCCAACGGCCGACTTACACACACACACACATTTCATTGTTGGCCTCGACAATATTCAGCCACACGCCTGCTGTATTCTTGGGATATTCTTTTGTTTGTAAAATTACTTGTCATCTGATAATCACAGTCTTTCGTAATGGAGTAATGTTCTCATTTTCGTATTAAAAAGTTACGTAAGAAATAGCTGTAATGAGGTGAAAATTATCCCTCGTCTATTATTATTCATTTGATATATATATATATATATATATATATGTGTGTGTGTGTGTGTATGTGTGTGATATATGACACCCTGTACTTGATGTAAATATATATATATATATGTATGTATGTATGTATATCTATATCTATCTATCTATTTATATATATATATATATATATATATTATATATATATATATATATATTATATATATATATATATATATATATATATATTATATATATATATATTCCTTTATTCTTTTACTTGTTTCTGTCATTTGACTCCGACCATGCTCGACCACCGCTTTGCAAGGGGTTTATTCGAAGAATTCTACTCCAGAACTTATTCTTAGTCAGCCTATTAAGTATTCTATCGTCTATTTTGCCGATCCGCTAAGTTACGGTGATATAAACACACCAACATCGGTTTTCAAGCGAAGGCGGACACATATACACACACACACTCACACACGCACATGCACACGCACACACACACACACAAGTATATAAATATATTTATCAAAATTTAATAGCTTGCATATTAGGACACAAAATCCGTTTTTATGGATGCACTTCTTGTGGTACGACTCGAAACCCCTTCATCCAGACCAGAGAAATAATGGAAATACACGCACATGCATAGATAATTAATCAAAACAAAAACAAAACAAAACCATACACGCACCACATTCACCCCAGTAAAGTAACATGATTTAAACAAACTGGGAAACCACGTAAAATACATATTACACAAATTGTATCGTGACTCAGTGTGTATACATTAAGGTATACCGAAGGCATTAATATAATAGAATCATTTCTGGAAACATGCCAGAAATGTATGATCAAGCGAAAAGAGAAATAAAAGCAAAACAAAAGATCTATTACGCCACAATGAAATAGTCCGGTACTATATATCTTAATAAAATATAGTGGTAACTGAATATAAAACATATATATTAAAATAGACTACTCTGTTTTCGTATAGGTTTCAGAATTCTGCATTGTAGTATGAAATCTATATATTCTATATAGGCGCAGGAGTGGCTGTGTGGTAAGTAGCTTGCTAACCAACTACATGGTTCCGGGTTCAGTCCCATTGCGTGGCATCTTGGGCAAGTGTCTTCTGCTATAGCCCCGGGCCGACCAATGCCTTGTGAGTGGATTTGGTAGACGGAAACTGAAAGAAGCCTGTCGTATATATGTATATATATATAAGTTTGTGTGTCTGTGTTTGTCCCCCTAGCATTGCTTGACAACCGATGCTGGTGTGCTTACGTCCCCGTCACTTAGCGGTTCGGAAAAAGTGACCGATAGAATAAGTACTGGGCTTACAAAGAATAAGTCCCGGGGTCGATTTGCTCGACTAAAGGCGGTGCTCCAGCATGGCCGCAGTCAAATGACTGAAACAAGTAAAAGAGTAAAAGAGTAAAAGAAAAGAGTAATTCTATTTCAGTATATATGCATGACGATGTTTTTGCCTTGGTTAAGTCGGCCAGTATATTAAGTTATCTGAAGCATGTAATTTGTGCAATGAGTTTTCTTTGTCGTTATAATATTCAGTCACGATGAATTTTAGAAAAATTATATATATATATATATATGTGTGTGTATATATCTTTGTATGTATGTATGTATGTATGTATGTATATTATGCGTGTGTATCTATCTATCTATCTATCCATCTATCTATCTATGATTCACCTGAAGCGATAAATTACAGGACTCCATACAAATGTATTCTTGATTACATCATACCTGAAAGGCCCCGATTTCCTGTACTCAGAGTTGTTTGTTTCCGATCATCAGCTCGTAAACGGAACCTGGATGCCTTTAGAAATATTTAAGCTGAATATCGTTTGAAAAATGAAATGAAAGTTTAAAGAAAATTCTTATCCTTATGTTCTTCTCTTTGAAGACCTTTGTGAACGATACGTGCTAAAACGACTGCTTAAGTTCACGATTTTGATTTCCTTTTCTGATTTTCGTGTTAATATTATTATAAGCAAGGTACTGAGCTGGCAGAGACGATAGCACGCTGGGCGAAATGCTTAGTGGTATTTCGTCTGATTTTTCATTCTGAGTTCAAATTCCGCAGAGGTCGACTTTGCCTTTCATTCTTACGAGGTCGATAAATTAAATACCAGTTGCGTACTGGGGTCGATCTAATCGACTGGAACCATCCCCCAAAATTTCGGGCCTTGTGCCTAGAGTAGAAAAGAATATTATTATAAGCGTCAAAAACACCATTACAAACGAAGTCATAAATCTATCTTGTTTTTTTAGGCAATGTTCCAATATAGTGCTTTTAAATAATACTTAAAATATATACTTTAAAATAATAATGGGTGTGTACGTGGGTGTTCCTATCTCCAGGGCATAAGTACAAAAAAATATTGAATTGGAAATGCGTTAATGTTAGTTATTCAGCTTGCAAGTGTTTCAGTGTTATATTAGAGGTTATAATACTGCGAAGATAAATAGAAGGGAGATGCAATTAGCTAGCTAACAAAGATCATGCAACTCTAGCATTTGAGAGAACTGTCCACTTCACGATAACTGTCTCACAAATTCAATAGTATACGGTGCCAAGGCTTAAATCAAACATCTGAGATAAACCTAAACATACACAGCAGTGGTTCCCAACAGTGGTTCCCAACAGAAGTTCCCAACCCTTTTATTGAAATGAGTTTTCCTATGAACCCCTTTTAATATGCTTATCCTTATATATATAATATATATATATATATATATAAACACACAAACACACACACACACACACACATACACACACACACACACACACACACACATATATATATATATATATATATCTATATATATATATATATATATATATATGGAATTTTGAATTTAGTTCACGGACCTCCAGTATTACCGTTAGGGACAACCAGGAGTTCGCGGACCCCAGGTTGGGAACCACTGATATATAGGCTCGACGTAACTCACTTTCAAAGACTGTTATTACAAGCATAAACATCCATTTGTCAACCCCGACAGAAAATGTGCTACGGCTTTGTTGAAATTTATATGGTTCTTGCGTAATTCAAAATTACCCGTTCTCTTATAGATAGTGTGCAGCCATACAATACCAGGAGTTTCAAAACAAAGGCGCAGTGTGCTCTTCGTCTGAATGAAAAACAGAGTTTTGACCTAAGGTAGTAATAGCTTGAACTAAAGAACTGAGATGATAATACCTTATGCACGCGACTAAGTATCTAAGCCTCCTTGAATTTCGTTCTGACTCAGAGAAAAAAAATTTGGTTTTCAAATGCTTAATTAATTGGTTTTATTACTATATTGTTTAAGATATGTGAAAGTGCGTGTATGTGTGTGCGCATGTATACACATGTATACATAAATATATAATTATGCTTATGTATGTGTGTGCATGAGTGAATATGTGTATATGTATGCGTCTGCACAGGCTCAGGCAAAATGAATACCAACATACACACCCATTATTTTCAAAATCATTAATTGAAAGTACTATTTTGGAACATTGCTTAAACAGCAACGCAGTTTCGCGCCTTCGCTTATAATGGGGGTTTGTAATGTTTATAATACCACAAGAAGCAGAAAACAAAATCAAAAACGTACGCTCAAGCAACTGTTTTCTCGAAATATATATATATATAAACTTAACAACAATTGAGGAATAGTCTTAATAGGCCATCCGACCCACTAGAAAGATCAGCCAGGACTCAAACCGCCAAGTAGTAGTAATTCAGAAATGAAAGGAAAATTTAAAAACGTTTACCCTATTTCATCTTTAGACAATGCATTGTTTCGGTGTTTTTAATGGCAAACCAGCTTAATTAAATTAAATTAAGTCAATCCACCAAAGGCTACACCTCATCGGTAAAGAAGCCAGGAGAGACAGATATACACGAGGCAGCTGTATCTATGCCCTAGGAATATCTGCCCTAAAATTTTCAAAACCATCGTAATCGCGCCAACTTATCAGCAGTAAATATAAACTGCTGATTCAATTTCAGAATTAGTCAGAAAATCATCAATTAATCAATATAGGGTAGCAAAAAATTCAATTGAAATTTATCGCCACCAGCGGTCTAGTGAGAAAGAGAAAATAGTCATAGACTATATATATAAATTCAACAACAATTGAGGAATGGCCTTAATAGGCCATTCGACCCACTAAAAAGAGCAGCCAGGACTCAAACCGCCAAGTAGTAGTAATTCAGAAATTAAAGGAATGTATGTACGTATATATATATATAACGGCGGTGCATCAGCATGGCCGCAGCTCTGAGCTGAAACTGAAAAAAAAAAAATATATATATATGTATATATATTGTGTTTGTGTGTGTGAGTATTTATGTATATACGTATATAGTAAAATGCACAAAAGTAGTAACAGAGTCCTGCTGATAAAAAGTTGTCAAAGGAGAGATTAAGAAAAAACAAAAAAAAAAGAAAAGAAAAGAAAAACAGTTCTTCATCTTGTGAGTTGCGGCCACTTTTTCTAACTTAAAGGGTGTAAACCTCTCCAGTTTCTGTTTAATTTCTATTCTGTCAACCTTTTCTGCTAGAGGGACTCTAGTAGAAACATATTTTTCCCTCCCCCGCGGCAAGTTCACTATACAAGTTTTGTCAAACTAGTTTGATTGCAATCTGTTCAACTGTGTGTGTGTGTGTGTGTGTGTATATATGTGAGTGTGAGTGTGTGTGTGTGTATAGATAGATAGACAGATAGATAGATAGATAGATAGATAGATAGATAGATAGATAGATAGATAGATAGATAGATAGATAGTGGCTGTTTGCTTCGAAGTCTTGTCGATACTTGTTTCTCAGAACACACACGCACAAATATAGACGCTTACAGATTTTGTTATATTGAGTAAAAACAAAAGCGATAAAATGGTCTTGAATTAGAGGCAGTCATGCAGAATCTACTCTAGGTTACTTTATTATAACATAGAATCTATGTAAACAGGATTATGCTAACCTACACCAATATTGGAAACTTTCCACCCTTCAGCCGCATTTCTTTGAATCCGTTGCTAAGCAAAGTCAGTTAAACATGACTGATAGCGCAAAAGATTTAGGAATATGTTTGTAATCTTGTTTCACAAACACACACACACACACACATGAGTGTGTATGTGTATATATATATACAGGCATTAGTATGTATGTATATATGTATGTATGTATGCATGTATGTATGTTTATCTATCTATCTATCTATCTATCTATCTATCTATCTATCTATCTATCCATCCATTCATCTATCTATTTATCTCTCTCTCTCTCTCTCTATATATATATATATATATATTACCTTTTTCTTGTTTACAGTCATTAGACAACGGACATGCTAGGGTACAGCGTTGAAGAATTTTCAGTCGTACGAATCGACCCCAGTACTTAACCCTGGTACTTAAATTATCGATCTTTTATGACGAACCGTTAAGTTAGAGGGATGTAAACTCACCTGCACCGGTTATTAAATGTTTCTAGGAGACACATAGACACACACGGATTATATACATAAATACATACGACGTGATTCTTTCAGTTTCCGTCTACTAAATCCACCCACAAGGCTTTGGTTGGCTCGAGGCTATTGTAAAAGACACTTACAACGCAGTGGGACTGAGCCCGGAACCATGAGGTTGGGCAGCAAGCTTCTTACCACACAGCCACACACACACACGCGCTCACACACACACACACACACACACACACACACACACGCGCGCGCGCACATACCTATACACACTCTCACACACGTAATACGTTAAGTACAACTACTTTATCACAGCAAACATTTCTCCGATCTATATCCATTGTGTATTTTTATTTTATTCCTGTTAAAAATTCTCTCTCTCAATCTCTCTGTCCAGTCTCAGTCTGGTTGTCTTTGTCAGCCTATCTCTCTACCCTCTCTCTATCTCTCTCCCTCTCTTTCTGTATCTCTACATGTATACACATATTTATGCCTGTACATTTACAAACTGATATGCATGAACATTCAAATTTACTCTTAAGTATTCTTGAATAAATTGGGTTGCCGGAAAGTTCGTGCCGATTTTTAAAGGAAAGAAAATGGTCAATAAATACTTGCCATTACCCAAGCTTTACCAGGTGCTCATGAACGACAGATTTTGATAGGTTGAGGCTTTCTGCCAATCCTCTGGTTGTGCAATGTGGGTTATTCTCAATGAATGACTTGATTTGGTCATCATCTATTGTGGATGGTCTGCCTGATCGCTCTTTATCAATAAGGCTACAATCTCCAGCTCGGAACCTTGCGAATCACTTCCGTACAGTTCTTTCGGATAAAGAAACATCACTGTAAACTGCGCATTTCTTTGGTTGCTTGTGAGGCATTTTTCCCTTTAAGGAAAAAGAAAAGCACCAAGTGCCGAAAATGAACTTTCTTATCTTCCATTTTAAAGGGTTACAGAATTAACACAGGTTATAGGAACGTAAACATTCTTCCGCGAAAAGATAGCTTAAGCTGTACTCTAAATGGAAGTGTAGTCAAATCCTATTTTATGGATTCAAACATGTTCTAAAATAAGTCGAAAGGTAAGCTACTATAAATCGGCACGAACTTTCCGGACAACCCAATCTATAAATGCACCCTCATACATACATGTGCATGTATTCTAACACTAGCTGACGTACCCGGTAATTCTCGGAAAAGCGGGGCTTCCGTTCTCATAATTGTTTCACTAATGCAATAACGACAATAAATGTATGTAGCTCTTAAAGCGGTTTTTGTGCATTTACAGAGAATACCGAACTGTCTTACACAGCATCTTGTTTTTAGGAATTCCCAATAAGTTATGAATACCCAAATTGTGAAGTCAGTTATGTAATAACAAGAAGTTATTTACCCGATAGTAATAATTCAAATAAAGTAGCCCCGAAAGGGGTTTTAATGCGTTTCCAGAGTATATAGAACATAGGAGGAAATACTAGTAAGGTATGTATACTAAAATCGTATATTGACTATAGAAAATAATCTAAAATCAGGGGATATTAGATTATTGGCTTTTGTACTTTCCCAGAGAATATTACCCTCAGGGGTGCTAGTGTTGGGATATTCATGAATAAGTCACTAATCAAAATAAGTGGATCTATTGTTTAGGAAAATACTATTTATTGTTTAAGGCTTGTACTGGATAAATTGCGAAAATAGCTCAAACAGTTCAAATACTAAGAAATAAGCATACTCAATTTCATTTGTACCAAAGAATTTAGGAAAATGAATGTGCTAATTTCCTTGGCTATATACAAGGATCGCTTCCAGGGGCGAATGGTTTATTTACCTTGGTTTTTAAAATAAAATATATCAGATATATATAAGGATCCCTTCCAGGTGCCCTGTTATCGGTTTTCAACAATCTATGTATGCTATGAGGTTTCCAGACACGAGTTGTACTCACGTGTCAAGTTTCATCAGAGTCGATAAAACGATGTAGGAGGAGTTAGCTAACAACTCCACAAACACACCCACAGACAGAATTTCCTACATATGTAGTAGATTCACATATGCATATATATGTATGTTTGTATGTATGTATGTATGTATGTATGTATGTATGTATGTATGTATGTATGTATGCATATAGGCACTAATGCATGCAAATGTGCACATATAGAGGGAATGCTGAAGAAAATTTTCAATCTTCTCCTTGGGTCTCCAGAAAGTCATCATGAAGTAGTGTCAAGTAAGTGTGTCTTGAAATACATTTAATGAATGTATACAATATTCAACGAGTATAATGAAGTCTTTTATCTTCTTCACGCTAATTTGACACTCCAAGTGGTTAATTAACTTGTATTCATTAAATGTAAATGTATTTTTGTCAACTTTGTAATGCATATATGATACTGTACATTCAACGTTTAATGAAGAGGTCTTTATTGACTTTTTTCAAAAACACTTTCATGCACCCAGAGAAGTAAAACTCACACGCATACATGGAAAACTGGATCAAAGGCATAGCTATACATAAACACACACACACACACACACATACTCGCGCGCGCGCATGTATATATACATGCTTGTTGTTTATACACCTGCCTTCGTCTTTTGTTTTTCTGTAAATTTCAACTATAAATATATACATATATATGCGCATACCTACATACACGCATACACACATGTGTATATATATATGTGTGTATATATATGTATATATATATATATATATATATACCACTCACTCTCTCTCTCTCTCTATTACACACACACACACATATATATATATATATATATATATATATATACGCACAGATACATAAATAATATATACGCTCACAAGGAACCATATATTCAGAATACTTCTGACAGGTATTAAAAAAAATCAGAAAAGAACCTCACGTTAATTTTATGAAATGAGATTATATTTTATATTTTCTCATCTAAAAAAAAAATAATAATGATAGCATAGAAATATAAAGCATTAAAATATAAAAATAAAATAAAAACAAAGTTATATGAAATATATAACTATTAAGTTAAATTATATATAAAAGACATGATTAAATTCATATAATTAATCTGAAAGAAGAAAAGAATCGTAGAAAAAATAATTCCGACTGAAATAGAAGATAAGGAGAAGAATAAAATTTAAATCTTTATGTAACAGACTCTAAGCTGTTTCGAAATATGTTGAAACTCTGAATATAGAATTTGAGATCAAAAAACCTCTATCTGGAAATATTCATTCTCGTATCATCAAATTACATGTAGTACTTCAAATCTAACCGTCATCGAAAGCGGTTTCTGCTTGCTGAAAATATCAAAGCTCTACTCACCTCATATTCCACGACCTTAACTTTTTTTTACTGATATTATGAAATGTGAAAAAGGCGGCAAAGCATATAAAGAAGAAAAAAAAACCGTAGAGTTTCGGAAAAAATGCTTTGGGTAATTTCTTTCGACTCATTATCTTCTAAGTTCCAGTCCCGCCGAGGTAACACCAGTCTTTCATCTAATTTCTTCATCGATCAATACCATTTTATAAAAATTGATGGTCTTGGGTCTAAATGACAAGCTATTATCATTAGCTGTGTGAAAGAATGCGCGTAAGTGTTTAAGGTGGTCATAACGCCGCAGTTTAATTTCTTGTGAAAGAGAGTATATTGTGCCTTTCAGTAAGGAATTTTATTTCACGGTCCTTCTGTCAACCACGCTGTAAATTTCAGTTTGTATTTGTTAATAAAATATATTTCTTTATTTCTTCCTGGTCGCTCCCCATATGACTCTAAACTCTGACAGAATGTGAAATACGAATACTTTGGTAAGAGATACTACTGAGTGGGCATTTTACGTTTTTGGTTCCCTGGTATTTAGATAATGTACCGTCTTTTTTTTTCTGAGCGTCATACCTGTTTGTCCAATGTAGTGTTTACGGCAATCTTTCCGTGCTACAGTTTGATCAGTTTCGTTTACTGACTTTATAGTACGTAGTTTGTGTATGTAGAATTTGCATTGATCAATAACATTCTTACTGATTTCGCTTGGATCCTTTTATAATTGGACGTTTTCCATGACATTTTTCGTTTAATGGACCTTCAAGAATATTGGAAGGTTTATACGGGCATTGGAAAAATTTCGATGTTACTTTGGTTGAAAGCTAAAATGGAGGCGATATCATTTTAGTCCTTTTTGTTCTTTATTATTCCAAGCTTACGGATGCTAATTGGCTTTGTATTTTGAATTCAAACTTGAAACGGATTTCTTGGCTTTTTTCTTTTGATAAAGAGCTTTTCATTTCTTCTACTCTCTGGTTTCTTGATTTGGGGTTTGACACATTCGTGCAAATTCGTTTTGCAAATTGAAATGGAATATTTCTTTGAGTATGTTTCGGATGATAAGTTGTAAAAAGGTGCTGTCACGAGTCGGTGGGTTTAAAACGTATGCCAGTTTCTAGTGCTGTATTTCATTTTGCTATAATATCTAATAATGGTAGATCATCATTACTGAACTCCGCAGTGAATTGAATATGACTGTTTATGTCGTTGAGCTTCTAGAATGGTTTCAATCTGTCAATATTACCCGCTCATAAAATGAAACAGAATGAAACAATCGTGTAGAAATCTCTTCTATTTTGCTTTCAAATTGCAACTGAATTCATCTCTAAATGTTTCAGAGGATTTTTCTTAAATTTTCGCTTCATAGTATCCCATGACTAAATTGGAATATATTGGGACAACTCTAGACCCATGGATATTCCTGATATTTATCTGTAGTGTGTGTTACCGACCAAAACGTAGTTTGTTTCCAAAATTTATTGCAGACGATCTACAATAAAATTTCCTTCTATCTGCTTTTGTATTTAATAACAAAACGACTCTAGCAAGTACTTTTTATAACTTCGCTTTCATAACTATGTGTAATGTTGCTATATATCTTCGCACCATTAAATGCGAATCTTTTTCTCTCTTTCTTTATATATGTATACATACGTACATACATACATACATATATATATACATATATATATATAATATATATATATATATGTATGTATATATATATATATATATATATATATAATATATATATATATATATATATATATATATATATACATGTATGGATGTACATAAATGTATACAGACACACGCACACACAAATTCACACACATATATTTGTAAATCTTTGCAGTAAACATATAAACTGCAAATTTTGCTATTATTCCATATATATAATATTTAAACAGTCTCATGCATGTCCCTGCTTATTCTGTAATATTTCTTTAAACTGGCCAAGGGGCAATCATCATAACTATAACTCTATTACGGTTTTACATATCTATATCACCCTCTCTATCTCGCTCTCTCACGCATATACATATACTGTCCATATTATTGTCATAGCACCCATAATTATAGTTTCAGATACAATACACTCAGCTCTTTTAACACATCTCTGGTTTATTTAGCTAGCGGAACCGACGTTGAATTTTGACATCATTACAATCGATCGCCGACTTCTTCGCTTTTCTGTTCATTGACTCTGAGAAGATTCGCCGCCATTCGATTCACGCGGTACAGTTAAGGAACTCACATATATACACATATCTCTCACTTTCATTTCTCCTCCTGTCACTGTTTGTCTCCTTATTTCCTTTGATATATATATATATATATATATATATATATGTAGTGTGTGTGTGTGTGAGAGAGAGAGAGAGATAGGTTGATAGGTAGATACACATGTATATATTCATATATACACATTCATACTGTCACACACATATATATATACATACATACATACATGCATACATACATACATACATACATACATACATACATACATACATACATACATACATACATACATACATACGTTCATTCATTCATACAAACGCCCATTTAACAGTTACTCACTGTTGATTCTCTTTCATATCCTAATGTATTTACGACAGAGCGACGTTTCTCTAAATATATAATCGATATTATATATTGGTTTCCAAATATAAATGAAGAATACGGTGAATACTTTTATTTTAAACATTTACAGTCGGCATCAACTTATTTCAAATAGCAAAAGACAAAAATTACATGTTGCTCATGAATTTTATTGTCTCCTTTATGTTGTAATGTCTTTAATTAACCCTACGTAATATGATCATTACATATATACGATAATTGTATGTGCAAGTTGTTTATGACTACCTAATGCATATATCATTTTATAACTCACCTTAGATATTTCGATTACACTATACCTGCAGATCCTCGCAATACCTTTTTGATACTCTAGCTAACCCGGTCGGAGATCCTTCAGTTCTGTACTTTTCTTGGCCGGAGGGTATTCATGACATATATGACGGTAATAAGAGAGTGAAGATAAGATTCCTAGATATGTCTGTTCATATTCCCCATATGTCACATTTTATAAGTCTCAAAATCCGCGCTCCGTCACCAACTACGAGGCAACCTCTTATCAAATTAAAATCTGTAAAACTTATGAAGTAAAGCAATAAGATGTTTTCCTGTTCGTATGATACAGGACCTCTGTTGTCATTCATATTAAAGCTGGGTCTTCTGGTCCTGTGCCAGAAGGGTCACTTGTAACCTTGTTGAGTCATCCTATCAGAACTTGCAAATCAAATGTTACATTTTAAATATCACACCTGTTGAAAACAAAACAAGCCAACTACTTGAAATTCATTTTCCTCCAATTTCACTTAGCACAAACACAGCAGAATGCATCCCAACATTTCCATTCCTTTTTTCATCTTTCTCCCTATAGTGCACATAAAGTCAAAGCGCAGGAGCTCCGACGATTACGTAGAACATTCTATGGCCAGCGTTGACTACCTATCTCAACCTATAGGTAAGCGTAGAAGTAGACAAATATCAGTTGCATGGAGAGTGGGTGTTTGAGAAAGACTAGAGGTTGCTGTCAGAAGACAAAAGCGGAAAATATATGAAACATTTCCGCCAATCTAACCCCCTGGATTGGTACATTTTTATCGACGTCGAAAGGATGAATGACTAAGTTGACTTCAGTGGGCTTTGAACTCACGGCGTAAAGAATCGGAATAAATAGCGCGAGGCATTCTCTGCAACTCTCTAACTATATTAACTCTCTCACAACTCTGCCAAGTTGCTGTATTCCAAAGAATATACATATCGTTCAGTCTTGAAAACCGACTCGTCATTCACTGTTTTTGTCTTTCTCTTAAAATCGTCATCATCATATTCCTTCCGCATACTGAAAGGAAATATATTTAAAAGATCTGGGACATCATGATTTAATGGATACATACATTGTTATCACGTTTAGAACGAAACACATGGAATATTTAAGTACCAGTTTACGTGCGGAAGGAAGGTTTCGTACACTAGCGTGGTTGACGTCGGTTGGTAGACGAGAAGTACGATGATTTTGTTGAGAGCATTACTAAACAGTCTATTGTATGTCAGTCTGGATTTGGACAAAAGGTTCACCACATTGTCTATTATACTTGCTGATGATGAAATTTAATCCATCGCTGCTGTGTGTTAGCAGATGGACATTAACATTGATAACATACATAATCCGGCAGAATCATAAAAAAAAACAAGGATACTGTATAATTGAAGATTACACAACACTACTTATTACTCCAATGGGAATAGAATAAACATTTCAAAACTTTGACTAGAGTAATTTAGCTCCTCACTACTTCAGATAAACATTAAACAAATACTTCAGTTGCTTTTTACTCATGCAACTATTACTCATGTTCGCATTGGTCAATTAGAGTCTTGGTTCTAAAACCGGACAACAGATAAATGGACATTGCAGCGAAATAATACATAACCTATATAAAACCTATTCACCAGAGAGTTCTCTTTTGATTATAAAAATTCTGTGGTATTTCATTTTTTCTGAATGGTTTCCACGTTACTTGTTCTTTCAGCTCTCAAATTAGCTTTTTTTTCCTTTTACCATTATTTTTTTCCCTGCTTGATATCCATAATTATCTTTGAAAATACATCAACACCACGATATTCTATTCAATTTTATGTATAAAACTGTAACTTAATGCGAGTGTAAGAAAGAAAATACTTCAAATACATCAGTGATATACATACTCATATTGTAAATGTTCCATTAAACATTAATAGAAAACATGTAAGACCCATTTCGAGCTCCAGAATATATAATAAATCTATTATGATATCAGGATACGTCTTCAGATCGATGAAATACTTTTTTTGTGTAACAAGATTCCTAAATTATAGGAAGCCTATAAATCATCTAAATCATGAAATAATTCCTTTGTTCAAAGCTTCTATATATTAATCAAGCACATACACACAGAGACACATATGAGCGCTAATAAACAGACACACATACTCATGTATATCTTTATACCAATGTATGTGTAAGCGTAAATATGTACACACACACATACACACACACATACACACTCACACACATATGTCTAGATACCTGCATAATATATATATTAATATACATAATCATAATATTTAAACATAAATATATGCATAATATATATATATATTTAAATATATATAGATATATACACACATATTTAAGCATATATATACTTAAATATATATATATATTTAAATATATATATAAATATGTATGTATGTATGTATGTACGTATGTATGTACGTATGTATGTATGTATATGCATATATGTCCCCACTCAAAAGTGGTTATTGTGTTCGGACACAAAACACTACTGTGTTTACTACAAGAAAACCTCTCATATGGTGCTGTGCTGAATAGAAGCACTCGTGATTATATCGCTGGTGGGAGATAATCGTTCACTACCACAGCCGGAAATAAAAGATCACGTGAATTCGGCTTTACTTGATCTTGTGAATGACAGACGTCCGCGACTAGACATAACAGCGGATTACCCCTGTCTGTGGTATATAGAATCTAGGTGTCTGTTCAGGCACTGGTGGCGCAAATAAACAGCAGGCTTATTAAAGATAATTCATAGCGACAGAAGCAATATTACTACTAAAAGGTAATATTTGTCCCTACTTAAAAGAGGATGTTGAATTAGAACACTGTATTCTGTGTTATTTACCATGCGTTATTTACTATGAGAGAACCTCTTCTCATATCAACTACTGGTACGGGATAAATATTGTCTTTTGGGACTTCATATCACCACTCATGCACGTGCATGTACCTTGTTACTAGGCTTGATAGGAGTTTGACACTGCTGCACTCACTTGTACAACATGCCCGGACGTTGTCTCATCGGATATCGTGGACAGGAAAATGCCCAGTTTCTATTTGAAGATATCCACATTATGTAGGTTTCTTAATTATTTTTTGCAGAGCATTGAAGAGCTGTGGACCTTGCACTACCATGTTCTGATTCTAGATGGGCTAGACAATACATTTGATACAACGTATTGACGTTTCGCTTCAGACATTAATATAATGTTTGATGATGAAATTAGCCCATCCACATTTATCCAAATGTAGATTCTCACATATCACAAGCGTCTTCGCTCCAGGGAATAAAGCTGTACAACCTCTCCTTATAGTTCATTTGCTGTTCAGCTAATCTTTTCAGTGTAGTAACGTTGGATCTCTTCAAAGCTCTGCTATTAATTTGGAACTACGTGGTGACCGCAGCCGAGATCAGTATTATAGGCGGCTGAAAACAAAAAGCTTCCATAGGCTCAACATATCATCTTCGTTTCTTGCCTTGAAGGACCTTAGTATCCATCCTGTTAATTGTTCGAACAGTTGCCATCTTGGCAATATGCTCATGAAATGATGAATCATTACACGTTTTCAAGTTTCGTATTGTCTGTGACTCTGAGATTGCAGTACCTTTGGGTCTTGTTTATGCAGGCTGTGTTGCATTCGTGAAATGATAGCGCAGTGCTTGAAATTTTCCAGCATTAAATGGCATGTTTCCTTTAACTAATCTATATATTTTGCATTTAGGTCCTGCTGTAAGCTTGCGACATCATTAGGGTTTTTCATTGCCTGAGATAATTTTGTGTCATCGGCATAGCTAGTGATAGTGTTTGAGTGACCATGAGCATGTCTAAGAGAACTTCTATAAACAGCAATGACTCTCAATAAAAATTTATGTTTCCTCAGAGAGGGTACTACTGCTGCAACTGCCTGACTTCTATCTTTTAAGAAGTTATGCACGTACACTTCCAGTTTACCAGCTATGCCAAGGTCTCGCTGCCTGTCACAAATTACACCATGATTCGCATTGACAAAGGTCTTTGCGAAGACAAAATACACCACATAGACATTTCAATGGTCAAGCAGCTGCTACAAGATCAGTCATAATACCGTAAGAGCTGTGTCAGGCAGCTCCTTCCTCGACGGAAGCCATACTGAGAATCGTTCAGTAAGTAATTTTCTTCAAGGAATATTATCAGATTCTTTCTGACGATTCAATCTACGATATGACTGAAGTATCTGAAGTGGTTTCACTAAAGCCTGCTTACACGACTACAAGAGAATAGCTGGGAAGTCATCGGGACCAGTTGTTGAGTTTAAGCTCATTTCATCTATGGCCGCTGTCACATCTGCCTCTTCCGATATAATCCACGCTTGCTGCCTTCGTCTACAGAGTTGTAATGTCAAAGAATTCTGCAGGATTTCTCAATCTGCCTGTGTTCCAGTGGGTAGGTAAAGATATTTAAATTGTTCGTTAGGCAGCACTTCACTTATCCTTTTGAGGTCAGCAGTCTGTGAGCCATTCTATTGGAACAACTGCCCTGTTCTGTACTGAACTATGGCTGTCTCCTTTGCAAATTTGTTTGAAGCTTTAGGGTTTGATTTTATGCTCTCCACTGCTCTCCACTGCTCTGCCCTTTTCATGGAAGAGTTTGATTTTGTTTTCAATTTCTAGGAGTGTCTAATTAAGACTTTCCACCATCCTTAAGAATAAATATATATGTGCAAATATATTTACATATGCCTGAGTGGTAATAAATGCACTTCCCGACCACAAGGTTCCGGGTTCGGTATCCCTGCGTGGCATCCTCAGCAAGTGTCTCCGACTATAGTCCTTGGCAAACCAAGGTCTTGTGAATGGATTTGGCATAAAGAAACTGAAAGGGGCTCGTCATACACGTATGTGTGTGTGAATCTGCGTGTGTTTCTATGTGCATATCTATGTATGGCTATGTACTATGTGTATGTTTCCCCCCCCCCATCGCCATTTGACAACCACCGTAGGTTAGGTTAAGTTTTCGTAACTTAGTGATACGGCAAATGAGACGGATAAAATAAGAACTAGGCTTTAATAGTAAGTACTGGAGTGGATTTATTCGACTACGTCCCTTCAACGTATGGCCTACAGACCAATAATGGAAACAAGTAAATGATACAAGATAAAAGATGATATATATATATGTGTGTGTGGGGGGGGGCGTGTGTGTAGAGGCGCAATGGCGCAGTCGTTGGGGTAGTGGACTCGCGGTCGTAGGATCGCGTTTTCGATTCCCAAACCGGGCGTTATGAGTGTTTATTGAGCAAAAACACCTAAAGCTCCACGAGGTTCCGGCGGGAGGTGGTGGGAAACCCTACTGTACTCTTCACCACAAGTTTCTCTCGCTCTTTCTTCCTTTCGAAGGTCCAAGCATACTGTGTCACGCTGAATCTCGAGAACTACGTCAAGGGTACGAGCGCTCAGCCACTTACACATTAATTTCACGAGCAAGCTGTTCCGTTGATCAGATCAACTGGAACCCTCGTCGTCGTAATCCATGGAGTGCCACGATATATATATATATATATATATATATATATATATATATATATATATATATATATATCAAAATATGCAAGAAGGATATCCAGAGGTAATGCAGTACGATCGTTTCAGGTAACTCCATTTAACCTAACAATGCGATCATTAAATCAATTTAAATGTAGAGCAATCCTCAGCTGCATAAAGACATAAAATTAAATGAAATTAAAACAGATGGACAAATTAGTATAATTTTATCTAAAACCTTCAAGAATGTAAGGAGAAATGAACACACCATGTTCTTTGTCTTCTCTTTACCTTCTTAGAGGTTTTAGGTAAAATTATACTAATGTGTCCATCTATTTTAATTTAATTAATTCTATGTCTTTATGCAGCTGAAGATTGCCCTGCATTTAAATTGATGTAATAATTGCATTGTTTAATTAAATAGAGTTGCTTCAAACGACGATCGTACAGCATTACCGTTGGATATCCTTGTTGCTTATTTTTATTTTAATCTCCTTATTTTGAAATTGTATGGATAATACCGTACTAAATTCTGATGCCTCAGCATAAGTACCTAATTCATCTGAATCTATATATCTGTATATATATCTCTCTATATATAAACGGCAGTTTGTCTGTGTGTGTTTCTGTGTGTCTGTTTGGTTGTACCCTCACTCTGACCACGGCTTTTAACCGATTCTGATGAAACTTGACACACACATAGCCCAATGTCATAATTCAAAACTAACGCAGAGAAAAAAATCGATAAATTCGACATGAGGTCGAGAATCAGAAACACAAACCACAGACTGTCTAGGGGACGCAACTCCACCTTTTTAACTCCCAAAAAAATTTACCATAATTTTTTTCCGATTTTTTGGCTATATTTTGGCTATAACTATCTAAAAATGCTTTATAGTTATTTCCCTTACAAACCCGAGCAACGCCGGGCGATACTGCTAGTATATATATATATATATGTATATATAATCTTTTGTCTTGTATCATTTATATATATAAAACAAGGATAAACAAAAGTTTATATTGAGGTTCCTATGCTCGTTTACCATTATGGTTGTTTGGAAAACTGCGATAGATGTTCCAAATGCATATGGATGCTCAACAACAACGGATCCTTGAGGAGTACTTTATTTTATGAAGTTACAGGTAGCCATGTTCCAAGTAAGATGGATGGCGAGGCATTTCATAATTATTTTATGAGAGAAATAGAGAAATCAAAAGAATAAGCAGCACGTATTCCAAATACAAGAGAGAATGAGGAGAGAGAAATGGAGAAGACAGCTAAATAAGGGAGAGACAGAAAGAAGGGAAGAAAGAAGGAAAGAAGACATTAGATAGAAAAAGAAGAAAAAGAGAGAAAGGCGTAACGAATATAATAATTTGTCGACTAAAGTCGAGGTGAATTATGATGTATATACGATATAGAAATATAAATTATATAAAAAGACAATATTACTTAACATATATATGTTTTGAAGTATACATAAAAATTATGTGTCTTAAGTTGTTCTTTAATGTTATGCTTAATCACTTGTGATCAGGTCGTACGTGTTAGGTTTTATATCATACACATATATGGTTACATGTTTATATAGATAAGAAAATATATCTAATTTGAATTTGTTACTAGGTTCACTAAGAATCGAAACAATTATATGTGTGATTAACTAATTATTGTAGCGAGTGTTAATGCCTAATTTCAAATGCAACATAATCTGAGTGTAGTTTAATAAACGTATAATTAAATTTTAACATAGGTGTGTAAAATAAACAGTGTTTACATTAACGATTTTTACTCTGGCCGATTTGACTAGATTTGACTATTCTTCGAACTTCAAGAGAAAGAAACATGCCTCTGTTCTCTCTGTTTAGCGATTTATCGCTTCTAAGACCTTAGAAATTATCATTTCTAAGAAATTAGTGTATACAAAAAAGTACTCGACTAAATTTGTCCAGCTCATTTGCTTAATTTTACAAACGTCAGCTTCCTGCATCAATTAATTGAATAATTAATTCGTAATGCACTGTCATTTTGATTTTGGATATGTATAATGGCATTACTATTAACCCTTGACTTATTAATTTTAAGCTCGGTATGAAAAAGCAAACCTCGTGTTATTTCTGTGTACGAAAAGCAAAGAAAAAAAAAGATGACATGATTAGTTTCTATAGTTTTAGAGCATCATCAGATAAATTATTTCCATCTTTTATCTGGGAGATATTCGTAGTTTATAACAATTTATACTAGATAAAAACTGGATATTTTCTACCCAAAGAAAGATAGTAGCCATTTTGTGTACTTTTCACATTATGATTAAAATTGCATATTTATTAATTTATATTACTTTTCAAACGTTCTGTCATGTATTCTTCATGAATGCACAACATGGGTTTAATTAATCCACGTAAACTCATCAATTTAGATGCGGCTACATAAGTAGAAACATATTTGATTTGTCTTGAATTAAAATACTTGATAAAGCAGTGTCCAACTAAAACAATTTTTGGATCAGGATACCAATGAATTAATCATTCAAGTTGTTAGCGTATG
>NC_043002.1:98936391-98953891 GCF_006345805.1 Octopus sinensis
TGAGTGGACCGTGAAACTGCATGTGATTTTAAACATAAAAAGGAAGGATGATCTGCATTTTTATTCTTATTTTGCTAACTTATTTCACTTCCAGTCACAGTATATATATTATATGTTATTATATGATCTTAAACAAAGGCACAGGCGTGTTTGTGTAGTAAGAAGCTTTCTTCCCAACCACATGGTTCGGGGTTCAGTCCCACTGCGTGGCACCTTGGGCAGGTGTCTTGTGAGTAAATATGGTAGACGGAAACCGAAAGAAGACCGTCGTATATATATATATATATATATATATATATGTATGTATGTATATTTGTGTGTTTGTGTCTGTGTTTCTCCCCCCAACATCGTTTGACCTGCGATGCTGGAGTGGCTACGTCCCTGTAACTTAGCGGGTCGGCATAATTGAGCGATAGAATAAGTACTAGGCTTACAAGGAATAAGTCCAGGGGTCAATTCTTTCGATCAAAAGTCAAAATGACTGAAACAAGAAACTGTATTCTTCTCTACTCTAGGCACAAGGCCCAAAATTTTTGGGGAGGGGTCAGTCGATTAGATCGACCCCAGTACACAACTGGTGCTTAATTTATCGACCCCGAAAGGATGAAATTCAAAGTCGACCTCGGCGGAATTTGAACTCAGAACGTAAAGACAGACGAAATACCGCTTAGCATTTCGCCCCGCGTGCTAATGTTTCTGCCAGCTACGCCGCCTTATATCGATCAGTATATTGATCTGTTCATGCGCATGTGTATGTAAGTGGAAGGACAAGTCCGTATATATATTGATATATGCTTGAACATCCATATATATACAGTTGATACACAGATATGCTATTCTCGACCCTAACGTGGGGTCCTTATTATCAAAATACCTTGATTAAAATTGCTTTGGCAAATAATCAATTATCATACAGGGTGACCCAAAGGTAGGTTTACAGTTATCCCGTAGTCACTTTAAACTTCTTTCAAAACATTTTATTACATTTAAATTTCTATCTTACGAACTAATAAAAGGGATCTTGACAAAATTAACTAAATTAGCATAGGATAATGGTTTCATATCTTTTTTTTGTAATTAAGTAATTAAGATCTAAACTGTTAATATATGACCATGTATATATGGCAACTAATTAATTATTATATATATGCACTAGTGGGACGCGTGGAAATTCCACGGAATGGAAACGGTCAGGAGAAACAATTCAGGGAAGAAAGGATGATTTGCATCTTAATTCTTATTTTGCTAATTTATTTCACTGACACTCACAGTATTATATAATATGATCTTAAAAAGGCGGCGAGCAGGCAGAAACGTTAGCACGCTGGGCGAAATGCGTAGCTGTATTTCGTCTGCCGTTACGTTCTGAGTCCAAATTTTACCGAGGTCGACTTTGCCTTTCATCCTTTCGGGGTCGATTAAATAAGTACCAGTTACGCACGGGGGTCAACGTAATCCGTTTGTCTGTCCTAATTTGTCCCCTCTGTGTGTAGCCCCTTGTGGGTAGTAAAGAAATATATAATATGATCTTAAAATTTCCCGCTGCTAAACATTTTATATTTCTTTCTTCCTCTCTACTTCTTGAATAAACATTTTAACCATGTAATTCCCTCTTCATGTCTTTAACATTTCGCTTCGCCTCTCACTTTACCTCTTCTCTTTTCACTGCCTCTCACTTCCACTGACCCCGAATGATAGCATAATGCATCGGCATGCATTCTGCTCGCTCACTCACACTCATATTCCCTCTTCCTCCCTCTCACTCCACTAACTCCTCCTCTCTAATAAACGAACGAACAGGTATAAGAATAATGTTATAGATTTAGTTCAATTAAAAAAAAATCTTTCCCCTCTCGTCGCAACATCTGCACCACCACCATCATAATCACCATAGTTTTCAGTATCAAAGCACATTTCGTTTCAGTTCAGTTCAGCTGTTTGCTTATATCTGCTTATTTTTGCTGTCGATGTATCTCTACTTTGTCAATGCAAACATTATTTGCCTATCTCTCTCTTGATGTAACTGTCTCCCCTTTCCATCGCTTTCTTTCTGCCTTTCTTTAACCTCACCATCAGAACATTACCCTCTGCTGAATATTGTATCATAAACATATCTCTCTTTACCTTTCCCTCCCCACCATGCAGCACGTCGTTAAAGCTTCTCTCTCCCTCTTTTCTTTCACCAGCTTTTCCTCTCATTCTTCACCTCTCCCTTCAACTAACTACGTAACGCATCAGGCCTTATTATACACCCTTCTCTACTTTTTCCTCTCTTCTGTTTTATCAACTCAAACTCCTCCTCAATCTCCCACACTTTTACCCTACCTCTCACACACTCCGTATCCACCTCTGTAACTGACTAGAGTATAACGGGCGAACGGACAAGCAGATTATTATTCAGATATATGTGGGAATTTATATATATTTATTATAAATCTATGAGCGAGAGATATACAATAACAGTACAGAATCGTAAAGTTTATTTGCCAACATAGTGTGGCAGTTTTATGCAAGGGTGATGTTACTGTTATGTAGCCCAAGGAAAACATCTTTTCCAGTTGGCTACGGGCATAAGATGCGTGCTGATAGCCAAATGGAAAAGATGTTTTCCTGGGGCTAAATAACTGCAACATCGTCTCTGTATTGGACTGCCATATTATGTCGGCAAATAAACTTTACTATATATGCTTATATATATATATATATATATATATATATGTGTGTGTGTGTGTGTGTGTGTGTGTGTGTGTGTGTGTGTGTGTATGTGTGTGTATGAGCATTATGTATGTATGCATGAATATATATATATATACCTATATCTATCTATATATCAATGTCTACATATATGTATATGCATATGTATATATATATATATATATATATATATATATATATATAGTAGAAATATGTTACAAAAAGAAAATATAAAATACACGTGGAAATGTAAGGGGAAAATAAGAAAAATCAACGAAAATACACATTTAAATAAAAAAAGAAAAGGCTTTTTAAGAAAGGTGACGATAGATATATATATATTTAGATGGACTGAGGTAGTAATAAAAGTCATAAAAGTCATTATTATGAGATGATTAAAAAGTCAGAAAGCAAACCATACCATGGTTTCGTGAAAGCTATTCATTGCTTTGAATAAGCCCCGGCTAATAAACGGTGTCAGGTCTAATAGTTCCCGAGAAAAAGGATTATTTGTAAGGGAGAAAAGTAGTTCTGGATTTAGATATAGAATTGTAATGTGAATGGTATAGGGAGTGTGTAGGGGTTGGTGGTTTTAATTGAAGGGTTAGTGGTGTTCTGTATTAAGTTGTGTGTTCATATTTAGTTTGGGGAGATATTTATTGATGAAAAATGTCTCTTTATTCAACCTTTGTTGCATTGTGGTGTTCTGTGAACATTGATAGAAAGGGAAGATTTGGAAATTAGGATTAAGATTCCTGGCACACCTTTCTATGTGTTCACTAACCTGTAACTGTCTGTATTGTGGGTGGTGGATTTGCTCTTTGTGAATGATGGCTCTTCGCCGGACTGAAATCCCTGTTTGTCCAATATAGCGGTTGCCACACCCTAAAGCATGTCATGACATAGATTAGATTTTCCGAGGCGCAGGTGAAATTTGATTTGATTTTAAATATTTCTCCTTGTTTGAAGTGAAATTCTGAACCTCCAAAAGGTGGGGGCATGTTCCGCAATTAGGACGACCAAATGTTTTCACTTTTCGCTCTGTTGTTAGTGGATATAGTCTTGCGCTGGTTAATATTTTTTTCAGTGAATTCGGTTGCTTTTTGCTTTTTATAATTTTGTATGAGCTTAAAATTTCGTCCATTGTTTTGTCTGCTGTGAGGATGGGAAGATTTTGGGTGATAATGTTGAAGGCTTCGTTGTTTCTAGGGTTATGTGTGGAGATGTACGGGAGTATTTTTAAGTCTGGTTTATTATTTCGGCTGGCTTGCCTTAATATTTGTATATCTATTTCCTTAGCTCTTTTAATGCCTTCATTTATTAATGAGATTGGGTAATGTATTTTAGTTAGTGTTGATCTAAGTTCAAGGAGTCTTTGTTCACGAGTATATGTATCCGAAACTATTGTACAGATTCTTTTCGCTAGATTAAAGGGTATATTAATTTTTTTGCGTTTGGGGTGGCAAGAGTTAAATAATAGGTATTGTTTAGAATCTGTGGGTTTATAAAAGATGTCTGTTTCTTTGTGGTTGTTAACTATTTTAATTAAGATGTCTAGAAAAGGGAGTTGTTTACTGTTGTGTTCCATAGTGAATATATATATATATATATGGGTAAATATAGAGAGAGCAGGAGACGCAGTAGATGACATTGGTAAAAGGTGCAGGTGAAGAGAAAAGCAGTCTTACATCTGTTTCTGGGATATTAAGGATATCCCTTCACCAGAGACTTCATGAGAGAGTTAGCTAGAGGGAAATAGTAGAGTTCAGTAAAAGAAGATATTCTGGAAAAGGAATGATATAGGAAGTATAAAGGGAAACAAGGGAATAAATAAAATATAAGAGTAACAATATATGTGGGATATTACAGTTGCTGTTTCTTATCCATAGAAAGTGCTGTGTGGAATGGATAGAAATGCTTCTTGTCGACTTTGCCTTTCATCATTGCAGGGTCAATAAATTAAGTACCAATTATGCACTGGGGTCGATATAATCGCCTTAATCCGTTTGTCTATCCTCGTTTGTCCTCTCTGTGTTTAGCCCCTTCTGGGTAGTAAAGAAATAAGTATTTCTTCTGCCGCTACGTTCTGAGTTCAAATTCCGCCGAGGTCGACTTTGCCTTTCATTATTTCGGGATCGATAAATCAAGTACCAGTTGTGTACTGGAGTCAGTCGAATTGACAGGCCCTCTCCTCTAAAATTTCAGGCCTTGTGCCTATAAGAAAAAGTATTATTAATTTAAGGCGGCGAGCCTTTCATCCTTTCGGGATCAATAAATTAAGTACCATTTACGCACTGGAGTCGATGTAAACGACTTAATCCCTTTGTCTGGACTTGTCTGTCTTCTCTATGTTTAGCCCCTTGTGGGCAATAAAGAAATAAGAAACGTTAGTACGCCCAGCGATATGCTTAGCGGTATTTCGTCTGCCGTTGCGTTCTGAGTTCAAATTCCTCTGGAGTCGACTTTGCCTTTCATCCTTTCGGGGTCGATTAAATAAGTACCAGTTACTCCCTGGGGTCGATGTAATCGACTTAATCCGTTTGTCTGTCCTTGTTTGACCGCTCTGTGTTTAGCCCCTTGTGGGTAGTAAAGAAATAGGTATTTCGTCTGTCTTTATATTCTGAGTTCAAATTCCGTTGAGGTCAACTTTGCCTTTCTTCCTTTCTGGGTCGATGAATTAAGTACCAGTTGCCTACTGGGGGTCGATCTAACCGACTGCCCCCTCCCCCAAAATTTCGCGCCTTGTGCTTTGAGTATAAAAGTATATAACTAAACATATAAACAAACATTAACGTACACACACACAATACACACATTATATATATATATATATATATATATATCACACATATAGATCTGTAAATACAGGCATAACAACTGCATATACCACTAACTTACACACCCTCACATACATATATAAGTAAATTTCGCGGAACACGTATTTCTTTGATTGCGTCATTGTAAAGTAGTAGATCTGATTTAAAATATTTCTTTCACAGAATTATCTGATTTTGTCACACCCTAATAATGTGATACTAGAAAACTGAGTGCAATTATAGTAAACAAGATATATACTAACGTCATACTTTACATACAGGTCATAAAGTCTTAAATTGTATCATTTCATTTCCAAGAATTGATTAAATTTTCGATTTGCAACTGCATGCTAATTCCGGTGTTTCGAATTACTTCGAGTGAACCTCGACCATTGTCAAAATACATTCGTTATGGAAAACCCTGATTAGTCGAAGTGAAGCTGATCAACCATCAATACGTTCCAGTTGTATTCATCTAGTTGTTTTATTTTATCCTATATTGTAACAACATTTTGTATCCTGCAGTCATAAAGGAAGCAATGCTAATCCCTCTTTTACGATTTGTCTAATACTGGAGGCAGGGTGGAGGCGCAATGTCCCAGTGGTTAGGGCAGCGGACTCGCGGTCATAGGATCGCGGTTTTGATTCCCAGACCGGGCGTTGTGAGTGTTTATTGAGCGAAAACACCTAAAAGCTCCACGAGGCTCCGGCAGGGGATGGTGGTGATCCCTGCTGTACTCTTTCACCACAACTTTCTCTCACTCTTACTTCCTGTTTCTGTTGTACCTGTATTTCAAAGGGCCGGACTTGTCACTCACTGTGTCACGCTGAATATCCCCGAGAACTACGTTAAGGGTGCACGTGTCTGTGGAGTGCTCAGCCACTAACACGTTAATTTCACGAGCAGGCTGTTCCGTTGATTCGGATCAACCGGAACCCTCATCGTCGTAACCGACGGAGTGCTTCCACACTGGAGGCAGGGAGGAAAGTATCGTGGCCAAGTGTAGCCGTGGCTATGTGGTAAGAAGTTTTACTTCCCAACCATATGGTTGCCGGTTCAATCTTACTGCGTGACACCTTGGGCAGCGGTGTCTTCTATTATAGCTTTGGATTGACCAAAGTCTTGTGAGTGGATTTAATAGACGGAAACAGAGAGAAGCCTGTCGTATGTATACGTATATATTTATGTGTGTGTATTTGTGTCTGTATTCACCCTCCCTACCACTACCACTTGATAAACAGTATTAGTGTGTTTACTTCCTCGAGATTTAGCGGTTCGGTAACGGCAACTGACTAAATAAGTATCAGGCTTTAACAAATATAAGCACTGAGGTTGTTTTGTTCGACTAAAACTTTTCAAGTCTGATGACTGAAACAAGTGAAAGACAAAAATCGTAGCCCTTGCCGAAATGCTTGTAACAGAGTGGATTCTGCTAAAGACAACCCAAGAGCCAGGAAGTATTATCAAACCGGGAGACAAACAATGTCTACTACTTCTGAATTTGAAATCAGAACGCAAAATAGCGGAACAAATATCGAAACAGATCCTGGTCCCACGTTCTTATAATTCTGTTAATTCACAGCCTTGGATTGATACTTATTTCGTGTGCTCCTACAGTATGAAAGGTAAAACTGATATCGACGGAGTTGAAACTCAGAGCTTGGAGACTCGAGGCAAATAACGCCAGATATTTTATCCGACGCTCTAACGACTCTGCAATTTCGCCACTTCTGTAGGGTTATATTGTGGAAACTTCTATTTTACTGCCTCAATTGCTATATGTAACAGTCAAATATCCTTCTCGAAGATTAGGGTATATTGGTCAATATAGTAATGAATAGATTAATAGTTACACTTGAAGCTCCATTGATCACAGACCTATTCATTCTATGGGCTCTGATTAGGAATTAAGCAAAACATAACAACAACGACGACGACAATAACAACAAAAGAAGAACTCGTATACTTACAGAAATAAATTTGGTATCAAACCTATATATGAATGAACAAATACTTCGATCCCTTCTAAAATTGTTTATTACTATCAGTTATAGGAAACCCGTTCGTCTTTAATCCGTTATCATTTAGCAACAAACACTATAAAATAATTTTTATGGATCTCATGGTCGCAAAGTATGAAATTCACAGCCAATAATAGATATATCAATATCTCAGTAATGGAGAACTTCTTCAAGCAAATAAAAATTTAAACACGCTTTTACACATGAATTGGCTTTATTCTAAATTGACAATTTTGTATTAGTTGTGTACCGGTTTTAGATTGAAAGAATAGCAAGGGTGACCCATAAATAATGTTACTTCCTTTATTTTTCTCTTGTCCACCGTCACAAAACCATCGTCATTTTTATTCACCATGACTTCCTCCTCCTCCTCACCCCTTCATCATCATAATCGAGAATCTCTATACATAATGGAAAATATCTAAGAGTTAATTTTGAAGTGAAAAAAACCGCCTGCAGCTGTAATAATAACACTTGTTCTCCAGCTTTATAAAATGTTATTTGTCACCAAGTTGGGTTGAAGGACTACGTATTGATTCTTCGTATCTCTCTTTCGAGTTTTATTGACTCGCCGTAAGTACTTTCTCTTTTAGTTTGTTGTGTAGAAGCAAGCAATGACCTTCTAACGTACAGAGAGATATTTGCTATGGACTGGAGTTACGGAAGAAATTGCGATGCCTGTTTTATATTTGCTGTGCCACCAAAACTGGAGCTGATAGTAAAGAAGGAAGAAAATATAACTGGAAGCAGCGGATGAAGATATCGAGTTGTCGTCAGATAGAGGACCTAATCCCAATGTTTGTAATACAATGGGCTTCGATTAAGACATTCAAGCTTCCAGTGGTGGCGCTAGACAGTGCAACGTATTGTCTACCATTCTCAAAACAGGCACAGTCCATCTGATGGCTGCATAGCTTTGATTTCTCCAGTTTCGCTCCCTAGTCTTCAGCTGATCTGAGAATATGTTAAGAGACACTTGTCGATGATGTTATGCAGTAAAAGAGAACCCAGGCCCACAGGATTACGAAGAGAACTTCTTAATCAAAAGGCTAAGCCTGTTGTTCTCAATGTAACGTTTAACGCTTGACATTCAAAATTCGAATTCTCTCCCTTAATTGGATTTGAGTTCGCGTGAACATAGTATTGTGCGATCAATCAGTCACGTTTGGAAATTAATAAAGTTGTTTTTATAACGCAGCGGATAGTAACCGAGAGAGATCCTAGTACGGATAACTAATTTTCTCAAACACCTACATTACATTAAACGCCTATTATATACTGTAGGAAGCAAAGGTAGTAAAGCCAATGAGCATGACGACGACGACGACGACGACGGCAATGACGGCGTTACAACGAAGACGACCACTACTGTGATGATGAAGATGAAGTAGTAGTAGTAGTAGTAGCAACAGAAGTAGTAGTAGAGAAAGATTATTATTATTATTATTATTATTATTATTATTATTATTATTATTATCATTATCATCATCATCATCATCATCATCATTATTATTATTATTATTATTATTATTATTATTATTATCATTATCAGTGTTATTATTATTATTATTATCATCATTATTATTATTATTATTATTATTATTATTATTATTATTATTATTATTATTATTATTATTATCATTATCAGTGTTATTATTATTATTATTATCAGTGTTATTTTTATTATTATTATCATCAGTGTTATATTATTATTATTATATTATTATTATTATTATTATTATTATTATTCTTATTATTATTATCATTATCAGTGTTATTATTATTATTATCAGTGTTATTATTATTATATTATTATTATTATTATTATTATTACTATTATTATTATTATTTATTATTATTATTATTATTATCATTATCATCATCATCATCATCATCATCATTATTATTATATTATTATTATTATTATTATTATTATTATCATTATTATCAGTGTTATTATTATTATTATTATCATCATTATTATTATTATTATATTATTATTATTATTATTATTATTATTATTATTATTATTATTATCATTATCAGTGTTATTATTATTATATTATTATCAGTGTTATTTTTATTATTATTATCATCAGTGTTATATTATTATTATTATTATTATTATTATTATTATTATTATTATTCTTATTATTATTATCATTATCAGTGTTATTATTATTATTATCAGTGTTATTATTATTATTATTATTATTATTATTATTATTATTACTATTATTATTATTATTATTAATATCATCATCATCATCATTATTATTATTATTATTATTATTATTATTATTATTATCATTATCAGTGTTATTATTATTATTATTATCATCATTATTATTATTATTATTATTATTATTATTATTATTATTATTATTATTATTATTATTATTATCATTATCAGTGTTATTATTATTATTATTATCAGTGTTATTTTTATTATTATTATCATCAGTGTTATTATTATTATTATTATTATTATTATTATTATTATTATTATTATTCTTATTATTATTATCATTATCAGTGTTATTATTATTATTATCAGTGTTATTATTATTATTATTATTATTATTATTATTATTATTACTATTATTATTATTATTATTAATATCATCATCATCATCATTATTATTATTATTATTATTATTATTATTATTATTATTATTATTATTATTATTATTATCATTATCAGTGTTATTATTATTATTATCAGTGTTATTGTTATTATTATTATCAGTGTTATTATTATTATTATTATTATTATTATTACCATTATTATGAAGTATTTGCAGTAGCAGTAGAAGAAGAAAAAGGAGGAGGAGAAGGAGAAGGGTAGGAGGAAAAAGGAAAAGAAAGAGGAAGAGGAAGGGGAGGAAGAGGAGAAGAAGAGAAGAAGAAGAAGAAGAAGAAGAAGAAGAAGGAGAAGAAGAAGAAGAAGAAGAAGAAGAAGAAGAAGAAGAAGAAGAAGAATAAGAAGAAGAAGAAGAAGAAGAAGAATACATGCGGAGAAATGAAGATTTGGAAGATAACATTGCCGTCAATGATGATGACGAAGAAACAACCAGAGAAAACAAAGGGACAGGAAGGGAAAGTGGAAGAGGGAGAGGAAAAAAATTACGAAAGACGAGAAAAAGAAAAAAAGGGACAGACATTATCATTATTCGAAGACCATTTCAATATTAAAGTAGTAAACTATTGGACAAGAATTATCAGTAGAAAATATATTTAAGTAAATCGTCCTTTCTACTATAGGCACAAGGCTTGACATTTTGGGGAGGGGTTAAGTTGATTACAGTACTCAACTGGTACTTAATTTATCGATCCTGTAAGGATGAAATGCGAAGTTGGCATCGGCGGAATTTGAACTCAGAACGTAAAGACTGACGAAAGGCGGTTAAGCATTTTGTCCGGCGTGCTAACGACTCTGCTAACTCGCTGTTCTATTTTCAAGTAAATAGCATCAGATATAAACATAAGCGACTCTATGTCTTTGAATAACGAATTGACGCAACATACCTATGATTAAATATCAACTAACGGAACTTCAGAATGTAAAATATACAAATACACACCAGAGAAAAATCATTGCCAGACGAAATAAACGGAGCTTTTGACAAACGGATAATAAGAAAAAAAAATTCAACGAAATTATTAACTAGTAGATTAGACGCCAAAGTATTTCATTTTACCACGATCGCTTTGCGATACAAGGAGAGGACAAAACTAAAAATATATTGGGCATTACTATATGGTTGCAAGTCAACACCCTTGCATGCGCACGTGCACACTCAAACGCATGTAAGCAACTACAAACGTACTTGGACAGAGATGCACACACAAACATACATATGAGACGAAAAAGCTGTTGATTCCCTCTGCCGAAATGAAGAGTCTCAGCCACATTCAATCGTTCAATGAAAATCACTGAGCAGCAATGAAGTGAATTAACTTGCATTTCTAAAGAAATAAACTCTACTATATATGTTGAGTACTCTTTCACTCTTTTGGTAACCAAAATATATAATTACATTAAGTATATAAAACATAATTGCACACACACACTTACACTCATCTCTCTCTATATATATTTGAATAAACCTAAATCCAAACTTGGTATTTTGAATACATTTAATATCCGTGTTTCTTGTAGTTTTAAGATAATTTTTACATACGATTATCTTCTTCAGTCGGCATTTCAAATTATAGAGTTTACTAATATAGAATATAGAGGAAGGCTGGAGGGAGTTTAAGTAAATAAGTAAGTGAATGAGTCGATACATGATCAAACAGACAATAAATCGGAAAGGCTGATAATGATCAGAAAAAGAAAAAGAAAAAGGAGAGAAAGGAAGAGAGGAAAAAAGAAAGCACAATAGAGAAAAAAGCCAAAGAAGACCAGAGGCAGAGAAAATTAGGCACCTATGAAGTGGCTAAAATTAAAGAGGAATACTAAGAAGCAAAACAGAAAAAGGGCCATCGAATATAAGATTAAATTAGTCATTAGGATATAAAAAAATGCAAGAAAGGAAGAAAAGAAGAAAGGAAGAAAGGAGGAAAGGTTAAATGATTCAGACCATGGCTATTGGTGTGTGTTTAACCACAATTATTTTAGTATCATTGACTTGCTATTTAAAGTAAATAGGGAAGTGAAATCTCACAAACATACAGATCCACACAAATACCTCCGTATACATAAATATACATGAGCATAGATAGACCAATATGCCTGCATGTTAAGGAATATTATTAGTAGAGTAATAATGTACATGATAGATAAAGATAAATACAATAAAAATGGTTTTGAATTTTAAAAAAACTATAAATATACTAAAGTAGAATAAAGATGGAGTGAGATGAGATAAGGCGAAATGTTAAGTGAATTACGAAAGAAGCAGTCTATAAGGGAATGATGCAAAAGAAATTTGAAAATATGAATTAGAACCGTATCCTGCAGGTAGCTGTTCAATATATATGTCTATCAGTGTCTGTAGAAAAGCTATTACAGATATTGGGAGCATTTGGTGCGAGAGAAGTAAAGTTACTTAGTGAAGGTGTTATTAATATGTCGAAACCTTGCTAGGCTTTCAAAAAACTATGTAAAACGCCTTGGTAATTTATCAGTCTAGATTCAGAAGGATTAAATGCCTATCATATGTATTTTGAGTGAAGGAAAGGAATATCCAAGAAACCTCTCAAAGTATCAGATACTGTATAAATAAAATAAACATACCGTATTCAGTATGGAATACACACACAAACGTACACACACACATGCATACCCCCCGCCACGCATTCAGACATGTGTATATATGTAATGTGGAAAAGTGGTTAAAGGTTTCTTTGCAATAAAGGATTGCAATAATTTTAGAAAACGTAAAAAAATCAAAATAAGTGAAATATTTTCTTTGGATATATCAAATATTTTCAACTCTCTGTCTCACACATATACACATATATTTCCATAACGTCCGTATACATGTATGTATGTATGTATGTGTGTAATATATATATATATATATATATAATATATATATATATATATATATGTGTGTGTGTATATATATATATATATGTGTGTGTATATATATATATATATATATATATGTGTGTGTGTATATATATAAATATATATTGTGTATATATATAAATATATATTTATGTATGTATATATAATTATATGTATATATATATATATCCATCCATCTCTCTCTCTCTATCTATCTATCTATCTATCTATCTATCTATCAATCTATCTATCTATCTATATATATATATAATATATATATATATATACACACCCACACACACATACATGTATTCTATTATTTTCTATTCTTTTATATATGTATATTTATTTGTATAAATGCGTACATACGTACGTACACACATACACACAAACATATACACATGCACACACACACACACACACACACACACACACACATACACATAGCTTAATGGATACATATCCCCACTATATCACAGAAAGAATTGAATAAATAACTTTGGAAATTTACAATAACATCTATATGATTACACGATATATATGTTACAGAAATGAACATATGAAATAAATCATGCAATACAAATATGAGTCTATACCTAATTAGAAGCTAGACTGTAAACTTCCCTGACAACCCTATGGGACATCGGCCGTCAGTAGCATTCGTTTGAAAAATGATTGTACTGGAAGCTGTATTGGTGCTATAGTAATTGAATTCCGAAGACTAGTATTGACATGTGGTTACGGTTCGAGACGCTAAAACCGAAGGAAAAATCGGGTTAACTGTAATATATTTCCTAAAGCTTTTATATTTCGAAGGAATCCCACTGAGTTATCTGTATATGCATAAATGCTTACAAACACACACACACACACGCACAATCAAACAAACATCCACATATCTTTATATATAAAAGAGAAGTTGTGTGTCTGTCTCCTACGATTTAGATTCCTAACTACTCCCACATTTTGCGGTGCAGTTTAACCAAAACCGGGTATCTTATAGTCGTGATTCATATCGAGCCCTTCTGGGTATTAGCGCGCGTCTACGGTGAGTCTACGATTAAAAAAGAATTTACCATCATTTGTTTTCCATTTTAATGCATTTTTTCGCTATTATATAAGGGAAGTAACTCTCTAAAAATGTCTACGATGAGTCAACGATTTTTAAAAAATTAACCATCATTTGTTTTCCATTCTTAATGCATTTTTTTGCTATTTTTTGGCTATAACTCTCTAAAAATGCTTATATAGTTATTTCCCTTACAAACCCGAGCAACGCCGGGCGATACTACTAGTATTGTGTAAAGCAAGGCTATTACTGGTACCAGCAAAATGATTTCTATCGAGTGAGATAAGAAATATCATTTAATAAACACTTGATTTACATATACAAGCTTACCCGACTACTATACTATCAGAACCCGAAACTTATATTAACACACATTTAGATCTTGTGTTTATTAAATGATAAGTTTTGGCCAGTTAAGCAAGCATTTAAATTCATCTTGATTTTATATACCGTAAATCTTCGAGTATAATCCGCCCTTTTTTCCCAAAATTTTAAGATCAAAATTCCTAGTGCGTACTATATACGAGGCTAAAATGGAAAATATTTTCTAAGCAATGTCTAAGTCTCTATTTGCTGTCCGGCAATATTTATTCAGACGCATTTTGTGATGTTGGGCGCGAAAATACCTTAAGCTAAACCCGAAAGCATTGAAGTCGTAAAAGAATCGTCCATAACTTGCAGTAAGCAACATTTATTAAAATAATAGTATTCAGAACACAGAATAGCATGTAACAAAAACAATTTTCAAACATATTTACATTCCTAATTAACAATTAAGAACATCACTATTATTGTATTACGCATGCGCGGAAGTGCTTGTTCGACTAGGTGCTGCTGGCTTAATTACGCCAGACTCAAGTTAGAGAAGTGGTGCGTATAATACACACTGTTCAGGTTTTTCAGAGGTACAGCCCCCTAAAAATTCCCTGCGTATTATATTGAAAGGCGGACTATACTCGAGGATTCACGGTAGTCTCTATTGAATTAAAATTTCTGGGGTTGTTGAATAATAATTAGATTGCGGATTAGATGGTGAAGAAGTGTTGTGGAAAGCATTTATTGATTAATTTTTGGGTTGTTCTATTTTTTAAATTATATTCATGCTTATAGAACTTTGCTATCAGGTGTGTCTATTTAGGTGCGTCGGCTTCAGGCCATGATGCTGATTTTTAGGGTATATTAGTAGCCGGAGGAGGTTAGTTGGTCAGTAGATGTCCAAATAAGATTAGTAGTTCCTTTTATTCGGATACTAATGGAAGATGTAATCTTTTTCCGGGAATGTGAAAGTTAAAGATCAGAGCTCAGACCAACCAGTATGTAAATATTGGTAATTCGGTTTGTTTACTCAGGTGCGTCAGCCGTTAGGTAATGAGTGGTTGGGCTCGTAATAGAATGTACGTATTTGTTAAGTGTAGTACATACTCGAACTCGCGTACATTTCGGTAAAAGATACGCCAAAGCAAGTGCCAATCTTAAAATGATAAATACTGAGGCCACTTTATTCGAGTAAAATTCTTCAAGTCGGTGCCTCAGCAGCATAGCCGTAATGAAATGACTGAAAGAATTAAAAAAGAAAAAGATTTAAAAATATATTTTATTTTTATTTGTTACAGTCTTTGGGCCGCGGCCATGCTTGAGCACTGCCTTAAGCAGAGAGACGTACATGCAGATAGATAGACAAACACACACACATACACAGACACACAGACACACAAGTATATACACACATTCGAACCATTGTGGAAGTTCTTTTATTTGCTCTGCCAATAGGGATAATATTTCTCCAATTTGTCTTTTCAATAAGAATGCTGAAAGACATATTGTATGACAATTACACGCAGAAATACTTTTGCTACAAATGATTTACTTAAATTCCAATACAAGCACAACAGGCTATAGAATTCCATAGGTTTTACATTCACACCAATTGATTGAAATACAATGTGAATCACTGGATTTCCCTTATATACATTTTCCATTCATTATATTTACGAAAGGAATTGCTTTTAAAACATTGGTAAATATTTTTATTGACTTTGAAAGCCAATCCATGGATTGAAAGTGCACAATTACAATACTGGCAATCCAGAGTTTTGTAGTGTAGCAAAAAATCTGGATTGCCTGTTTTGAAATTGTTGAACTCCGACCATAGACTATTATGACTTACTTAAAACGAACCGCTCGGATATTTTTGTTTTCCTGTTTAGCTGTTTTACTTATGTTTATATGTGATAGTGGTCAATATTTTTGATTAAGAACGAGCTCTACGCAAATAAATCGCTCTTGAATTACACCATGAGGATCAAAATTGCGGTAGGGACAATGTAACTACTAACGGAATTCGGCAAAAGTACACACACTCAAACATATACACACATACGACAGATTCACACACACATTCATATATACACGTTGGAATATGTTGAATAAATTACAAGAATTACAAACGCCATATAAAAAAAGGGAAACCGTGAAAAACGAATGAAAAGCACCTAATATGCTCAATACACGTTATAGAGGATATTGTCTTTTTTTTTTATCGAAACCGTTTCACGCACTTGCCACTTTTAGGCGAGAACTGGTAGGACTCGATATTGGTTGTGTATTTATATCATTTGCGGTGTGTGTATGTGTGTGTGTGTGGTGTGTGTGTGTGTTTGTGTGTGTGTGCATGTGTGTATATCTATGTATGTCTATGTGCCTGTGTTTGTTCATTGGCTTGCATTTCGGATTTATTGATTAGGTGATTTTCATTGGTTGCTCGTGGTTTCTTTTTTGATGTGGCGTTTGTAATTATTGTCATTGTAAGTGTGATGGTTTGTTATTAAGCTCCTTAGTGTTTATTTGTGATTATCTATCTACCTATCAATCTATCTGTCTGCATACCAAACTATCTATCTATTTATCTACTTATATATAAATATATATATGTATATATGTACGTATATGTATGTAATTTATATATATATATATATGCATAATTATATACATACATACATGCATACATACATACATGCATATATATATATATATATATATATATATATATATATATATATACCTTAATAATATAGGATGAAATTAATTAATTTGGAATAATCATTAATTTCACCAAGTAGATTTCGGCATGTAAAAGCCTCATTCGAGGAAAGTTTAAGTAATACTAAGTAATTAAGGGTTTAGCAACGATTTGCCTCACCACACACCGAATTTAGAAATAACAGTCAAAGAGTTATAGCATTCTTTCTACTAAAAGGGAGATCTCCCTTTTAGTAGAAAGAATAGCTATAACTCTTTGACTGCTATTTCCAAATTCGGTGTGTGGTGAGGCAAATCGTTGCTAAACCCTTAATTACTTAGTATATATATATACCTGTATGT
>NC_043002.1:98968891-98983891 GCF_006345805.1 Octopus sinensis
GTCTTTTGGTCGGACCGTGGCTATTAGTAGAAGACAGTAATTTCAGGTGCCATGCAATGGACTGAACTCAGAACCATTTGGTTGGGAATCAAACTTCTTACTATGCAGCCATGTATGGTAATTACAAAATATAACTAAATCCACTACACCGCTGAAGGTGCATAACTCAGAGGTCAAGGAATTTCTCCAGGTCGAGCCGCTACCGCTACTTCTCAGTATTGAAAAGTCACAGCTCTGGTACTACAACCATGAGATTAGAACGTCGCAAGACGGATCCGTGAAGCCGACTCAATCGGCTGCAGACCTAGGGATAGACCAAAAATGAGATGATTGGATAATATCTTTAATCTAAACTGGACATGATTGAGAAGTCATCTGCAAGCACAGTGAAGTTTGTTTTGGATATGACCCTGTGAAGGAGAAGCCTGACGGCTCTACCCTCCTGTTGTTTCTATGAATAGTGAACAGAGAAGATAGATGGGTGGATGAAAGCACAACATATGCTTGAGGCGTACAAAACTGTGATCGATAATGCAGTGAATGTACGCACTAATTCAGACAAACGAGAGTAGAAAAAAAAACGCAATACAACTTATGTTTAACGCAAACACTTGTGTCGAAGGATTGCTCTACTCTGTCTCCGAATGCAGGGGTCGATGTCTCGTTCGGTGGGAAAACAAAGGATTGCTCTACTCTGTCTCCGAATGCAGGGGTCGATGTCTCGTTCGGTGGGAAAACAAAGGATTGCTCTACTCTGTCTCCGAATGCAGGGGTCGATGTCTCGTTCGGTGGGAAAACAAAGGATTGCTCTACTCTGTCTCCGAATGCAGGGGTCGATGTCTCGTTCGGTGGGAAAACAAACTTGTAGCTGTTTCGGCTCCTTCCACTTGGAAACCAGAACTGCCCGAGATACGAGTATTGTGGTGCCAGATGCTGCGACTTGTGATCCAGAAGCTTCTATCGTAGTCAATTAAAATTCTAGTACAAAACCATATGTAGCAATATAGTCACACAGAGGTTGAGAAGCTGCCGCTTAATAAGAAGCACGACATTCCCGAAACCTGTTCACTCTGCTATTATTATCACCCTCACAAAACTAATTGCCTCAGATTTGCACTCGGTGTTAGCCAGGCTTTGCATCCAATTGGCGGTAATCCCTTAGCTCTCGATAGGACACTGATATTGTCTCCAAGAAGCTTCTGTCTGCTGTAGGTGTCGACATTTGATGCCATTCCGTCCCTTCCACAACCGGAATAACATTTGCTTTTTCCTCTCATAAATTCATCATTGCATCAGCCAGTCTTTTATTCAACATTACACCAGGCATCTCAAAACTACGAGATAGATAAAAGCCTACAGCTGCTAAAACACAGGGCAATTGCTGGATTGCGTACACACTTGGTTTTCACCGTTTAACTGCAGGGTATACAATTTCTGGTGGGTTTATTATTCACAATTCGCATGCATAGCACAGTTACTACAACACTTAGTTGCCAGGATGTAGCTAACAATGACTTCATTGTGGCCAGTAATATTGGTACGAAGCCAATTTTTGTGAGAACGTGTGTTACAAATTGAAATGCAATTTCAATTTTATTAGAAATGCAAAGCCGGTTGGTGAAGAATTTGCAGTAATATTACAAAGTATTTAAATCTCAAATCCGACGGTTCTCTAACGACGTCTTCTACTCATTTCACACTTTTAAAGCAACATCATTATTGATCCAGTCAAGCTTGAATCATCTGAGTATACATACATACATACATGCATACATACATACATACATACATACATACATACATACATACATACATGCATGCATACATACATACATACACACATACACACATACATACATACATACATACACACATACATACATACATATATACATACATACATACATGCATACATACATACATACATGCATACATACATACATACATGCATACATACATACATACATGCATGCATACATACATGCATACATACATAAATACGTGCATACATACATACATACATGCATGCATACATACATACATACATACATACATGCATGCATGCATGCATACATACATACATACATACATACATGCATGCATGCATACATACATACATACACACATGCATACATACATACATGCATACATACATACATACATGCATACATACATACATACATACATGCATACATACATACATACATACGTGCATACATACATACATACATTCATGCATACATGCATACATACATACATACATGCATACATACATACATGCATACATACATACATGCATACATATATATATATATGAAGTAAACGCGATATGGTTGAAGTAAACAATTAAGGCTAACTCATCCACTTACTTATGAATGATCTGAATGATCACTACGTTGCTTTAATCACAGTATTTGACTGATAACTTGCTGAGAACTATCGTTGCCATGTATTCTACATCAACTTACTAGCATTGTTTAATCTCGAAAATATCCATAAGTAAATCGAATGTTGGCGGATAAGAATGAGCAACAACAATCTCCCAGTATGAAGCTGTTTTTAGGTTCCCTCCGGGACGGTTTACACTAGGAGACTGACAGAATGCTCTGGGCCTATGCTTACGTCAATAACGTACGATATTTTACTTTTTAATCCACTGTGTAATCTTTGTAGAATAGAATTGGTTTTCTTGGTGTAGTAAGATAATAATTTCAGTGGCGTTGATGATGTAATGGGTCTGGTGGAATTTATAGTTGCAGCAAAAATGATTGTTATTGATGTGTAATATTCTCTAATATCAAAAGTAGCATTCACCCTTATAACAGACGGAATTAAACCGATTTATCATTGAACTGTTATTATTCTAGAATGGGTGACGTGATATTTACTTCATATTTGGTATTTTTACTGATAATATGAGGTACTGTTAATAGGATATTGGTGATGTTGAGTTTGTGGGTCTTCGAAAACAGGGAAACTGTGATGCCACTGTAAAGTTAAAGAATAGTTGAATCTGTTTGATGATCGAATAATTCTTTTAAGCTGACGCCTACATTTTTAATGATAAAAATGCATTTATACATACATGTATACACACATACGTACGAAATTTGTATCAGACATACACATTTATACATATATTTATGTATCGCTCATACACACAAATATAGAACGTGACTGTGTGTATATCAAACAATATTTTTAATTTGTGGGTGTGACGTTTTTGTAGTTCAATATGGTTTATCGCAAAATGAGAAACTGGTATTATATAAACGATATCAAATAATATTAAAAAAATATCACAATTGTATAAGTGACGATATAGAATTTTGTTGACACTTAATCATACAGACAGCTGAAGAGACAGACATTTCAAAAGACGGGTCTAGGAAGACAAATAAATTGACAGATATCAACTGATAAAAAAAAAATTAAAACTGATAGATAAATTGGTAGATTGGTAGACAGTTTGTTAAAATATTAAATTAATCAACTAACAAATTTCTCTAGACAGATATCCCTTTGTCGGTGAAATAACTGATGATTGGTGAATTGTATTGTGAGCGATTTCGTAGTTAAACATCTAACCTCAGACATGCCGTTTGTCTGTTTGTAACCAAGTAGCCAGTTACTGTTACTGTTCGAAGACATAGCTCTTGTGTCTGCATGCGTCTAGCTCATAGCATGTGCAGCTATGAGCTGCAATTGAACTGGTCTATGATTAAACAGCGTTTCGGATATAACGAAAGTTTACTGCACATTTGTTTTCCACTAAGATCTCCTTCAATTTTTCTCCACAAGTTGGTCTTTCTTGGTACACTGTACATAGTTGTGTATTGTTTTGCAGAAATACTGCGTGACCCCAAAATGAATTTGTCATTTTGCATATTCTATCTGTCAAGCTATGCAACGTACACTTATATATGTAGACAACGCTCGTTGGTTTTTAAACATATCGATCAAACACTCTGCAACCTCCTAAAAGTGATATCAGTAGATAACAGCTACACCATCAGGTACTGCAGTATACGCTTCACAGAAGCCATGTAAACAACTGAAGTACTCCTGAAGAGAGACCTGAAACTTGCGACAGACTTCTTGCCACCAAATCTTAGATCCCTTTTACAGTTCTACTCCATCAACAGCTCTTACGGGCATACCACCTCACCTATACACACACATACATACATACATACACACATACATACATACATAATACATACATACATACATACATACATACATACATACACACACACACATACATACATACATACATACATACATACATACATACATACATACATACATACATATATACACACATATATATATGCACACACATTATCTATATATATATATATATATATATATATATATATATATATATATATATATATATATATATATAGGGGCAAGAGTGACTATGTGGTAAGTAGCTAAGTAGCTTACTTACCAACCACATGGTTCTGGGTTCAGTCTCACTGCGCGGCACAATGGGCAAAATATCTTCTACTATAGCCTCGGGCCGACCAAAGCGTTGTGAGTAGATTTGGTAGACGGAAACTGAAGGACGCTCGTCATATACATACATACATACATACATACATACATACATACATACATACATACATACTACATACATACATATATATATATATATATATATATATATATATATATATATATATATATATATATATATAATATATATATATATATATACGTATATGTATGTATTCATATGTTTGTGTGTCTGTGTTTGTCCCCCCAATATCGCTTGACAACCGATGCTGGTGTATTTATGTCCCCGTTACATATCGGTTCGGTAATAGAGACCGACAGAATAAGAACTAGGCTTACAAAGAATAAGCCCTGGGGTCGATTTGCTCGACTAAAGGCGGTGCTTCAGCATAGCCGTAGGCAAATGACTGAGACAAATAAAAGAATAAATGGATAAAAGAATTTATATGTGTTTGTTTGTGGGGAAAAAAGAAAAAATGAATGAAGGAAAGAAAGGACGAGAGAAAGAAACAAAGACAGAAAGAAAGAGAGTGATTATTGTGCTGTTGCGATTAAACATTGTTTTTAGATGTGCAAGGACATTGATATTCGCTAAAAGATGAGATATTAAAAGAAAACAACTTCATCAAATCATGCCAAATCACCGTGATATACAATATGAGCAATTACGTTAATTAGGGCTTTGATGTGTAACCATATTTACATGTGTGTTCACAGGCATTTGGAAAGATACATGTAACAACATAAATACACTGGCAGAGACAGAAAGATGAGGTCCTAACATTGGAAGACATGGAACGCAGAACATTTGCTTAGAGAGGTGCATCACACTCTATTGTAGACACGTGGTCGACACTTTGGTGTCCATTCGTTCCGAAGATGAGGTGGCGAAGATAACACCCTCCACAGAATCATCAAATTTGACATGAAACAAGCTACGACGGATATCTCTCTAACGTCCGCTCGGTATCACCCTGTCTCTTGCTTTCTCTGCTTGAGTTTCGAATACCTGCAAAAATTAAATCACCACAGGACAAGGAATGATTTCATCGTCATATTAATAGTTGCGACGAAGTTACGTGAGCAAAGCCTGCACGGATAAACTTCGGAAAGATAAATGTCCCCCTGAGACTAATGATAACACTCTGTTGAATGATTGACTAATGTAGTATGTGTCTTAGAGAGACAGGCAGAAGCTTGCATCTTACTGTACATCTTCCAGTGATGTTAACCAGAACGATGCTTACAATGATAAAGATAGCCGGGGTCACAGATAACTTGATCCTGGCTAAAGTTAAAGAATAAAGATCCCCTTCGGTCATAGATGACCATGGAATTGTGCCTAGAGACGTGTCCTACGAGGTACGAGACCGAGCAAAGTTGTTTTGTGGAAGACCACCAGCCGCCCATGCATACCAGTCTCCCCTCACTACGCCACCGATGTTAACCAAGGGAAAGGCAAAAGCCTATACAGCCTGGTGCCAGTAACGCTGCAACTGATTTCTACAAGTGACTCAACTGGAGCAACGTGAAATAAAGTGTCTTGCTCAGCAATACCACTTTCAACCCGGTCCAGGAATCAAACCGAATTCATAACCTCACGATTGTACCAATCAGACAAATAATGCTTTCTACTAGAGGCATAAGGCCTGGAATTTTGGGGAGAGGTTAGTCGATTACAACGACCCCAGGGTTTCCCCGGTACTTAATTTATCGACCCTGAAAGGACGGAAGGCAAAGTGGACCTCGGCGTAATTTGAACTCTGAACGTAGCGACGGGCGAAATGCCACTAAGCATTTCATCCAACGTGCTAATGCCTCTGCCAGCTCGCCGCCTTTAACCACACAAATAATGAGAACATTCAGGCAGTGATGCGTACAGTGAAATTATCAGGGTAAAAGTAAGGAAAGTAAAGAACATTAAGGGAGAAAGAGAAAAAAGAATCTAATAGAAATAAAAATTGTCTGTGTCGATACAGCAGAAGATTCGAAGCCACCAACCCAGGAACTGAAGACAATGACATTCAGTGAAGAAAGTAAAGCTAAAAAAGTGAAATGCAAAGAATGGATGAGGAAAGCGAGAGAGAGAGAGAGAGAGATAGATAGATAGATAGATAGATAGATAGAGAGAGAGAGAGAGAGAGAGAGAGAGAGAGATATTGAATCATGTAAGGCGAACAGGACGACCTTCGGGAGAGTACCTAAGAACGTTAATATTTTACGAAAAGAATATGGAAATAGTGAAACGATTAACGAAGACAAAAGGTTTGATAAGAGTAAAATTGGAACACAACATGTTTGAACCAAGCGCTAGAGCGGTGTTAGTGGGAAAAGAAAAAATAGAAAAATTAGTAGAGACATTTAAAGAGAAGATTAAAGTAAGTAATATACATATTCGCTATGATAATCTGACCAACGTGATTGGGATGGAAGACATAATTGAATATATAACTGATAGATAAATAGAACAATTACAGACTGTACAGTGGAAGCACTCCGTCGGTTACGACGACGAGGGTTCCGGTTGATCCGAATCAATGGAACAGCCTGCTCGTGAAATTAACGTGTAAGTGGCTGAGCACTCCACAGACACGTGTACCCTTAACGTAGTTCTCGGGGATATTCAGCGTGACACAGAGAGTGACAAGACCGGCCCTTTGAAATACAGATACAATAGAAACAGGAAGTAAGAGTGAGAGAAAGTTGTGGTGAAAGAGTACAGCAGGGATCACCACCATCCCCTGCCGGAGCCTCGTGGAGCTTTAGGTGTTTTTCGCTCAATAAACACTCACAACGCCCGGTCTGGGAATCGAAACCGCGATCCTACGACCGCGAGTCCGCTGCCCTAACCACTGGGCCATTGCGCCTCCACTACAAACTGTATAACAAAATGTATAAAGGACTGTAAAATGAAACTTCGTAAGCCATTCCATTTCCCATTACACATAACTCATCTCATATTCATTATTTGTTATATATATCCCAAATTTTGTATTGTTTGTATGTAATTGTAATGTCCTTTTTATATTCAGGCTACATGCCTATAATAAAGAGAAACTCAGCTACCACCACCACCACCACCAACAACAACAACAACAACAACAACACACACACATACACACACACACACACCACGCGCGCACGTACATAAACAAAAATTATGTTCTCTTAGACACCGTCCTGTGATGTCAGAGAAGCGTTCAGAAGATGCGTTTGAAAGCTAACGTTGTTCAGAAACTCAGTTGTACGTGCAGAGCAAGATACATTGGATCGACAATTCAAAACGACAAATTCATCAAAGGATTGGATTATGGAGCTTTCCCTACGAACTTAATATCTTCAGTGTTGTATTGTAATACAGATTAACATGTGGAGGAATCATATCAACGGAAATTTTAGCGGATAAGACGCATGAAAAACACATGTACTGTTTCTCTGAAAAATATTGTGCCTGTCTACTGAGTTATCGGAATGTTAAAACACAAACAGCTAGATTAAGGAGGAATAATTAAATGTGGAAACGCACAAAGTCAGCAGTAACTAATTATCCAGCAACAAAGTTCAGCAAACTGTCATTCGCTAAGTTAACAATTTTCTATCTATCTATCTATCTATCTATCTATCTATCTATCTATCTATCTATCTATCTATCTATCTATCTATCTATCTATCCCGCCATCCATCCATCCACTCATCCATCAATCTTTTCTATTATTATATGTGCAAGGCCTGAAGTTTTAAGGGAGGGATTATATCAACCTCAGAATTTCATTGGTACGTAATTTATCGACTCCGAAAGGATGAAAGGCAAAGTCGACATCGGCGTAATTTGAACTCAGAACGTAGCGACGGGCGAAATACTCTATCTATCTCTATCTATCTATCTATCTATCTATCTCATTTTTGACAGATTTAGCTTCCCCATCCATCATCCATCCATCCATCCATCCGTCCGTCCGTCCGTCCGTCCTTTCATCTCTATGTATCTTTCTACTGTTATCCATCTAATTATCTTTCTGTTTCTGTCCATGTATTTATGTTGTTCCCTGTATCTTTCGAAATACTTGTGAAAACATGTATAAATATGATTACACATGAGAACCCTAACCAGCGACATTGCTCACTTTGTATGTCTGGCACATCCTCATGAATTTATTATTTTTTTGTTTATATCTCGTTTTTAGCGAATATCAATGTCTTTAAGCCATGTTGGATCGCAACGGCACCACATTCACTGCGTCTCTTTCTATCCTTTTTCTTTCTTTTTTTCTTTCTTTCTTTCTTCATTCATTTTTCTCTCTTCCTTCTTTCTCCATATATCTGTAGGGCACCGGATATAATTCCTTGCGACGTTTATTCTTGAATTTTTACGTTCTCGGTTCAAGTCCGTCGCGGGCAAATTTTACCTTTCATTTTTTTTTTTGCGTGGGTTAGGGTGCGATAAAATAGAAATAGCGTATCGGCCGAACACTGAGATTCATGCAAGGTAAATGTGTGCGACATGATAATGAGCTGAAAGTGTCAGGCGTGGGATGTGAATTGTGTTTAGTGGAGCTATGTGCGTGACTATGCACACATACACATATGTACATACACACATACATGCATGTATATTCTGTTGTTCTTTTACTCTTTTACCTGTTTCAGTCATTTGACCTCGGTCATGCTGGAGCACCGCCTTTAGTCGAACAAGTCGACCCCAGGACTTATTCTCTGTAAGCCTAGTACTTATTCTATCGGTTCCTTTTTGCCGAACCGCTAAGGTACGGGTAGGTAAACACACCAACATCAGTTGTCAAGCGATGGTGGGAGGGACAAACACAGACACACACACACACACACACACACACACATACATACATACATACATACATACATACATAAATATATATATATAAAACACGGCAGATTTCCTTCAGGTTCCGTCTACCGAATCCACTGACAAGGCTTTGGTCGGCCCGCGGCTATAGTAGAAACCACATGCCCGAAGAGCCACGCAGTGTTACTGAACCCGGAACCATGTGGTTGGTAAGCAAGCTACTTACCACACAGCCACATTTGTGTGAGTGTCTATGTATACATGCATTCCGTCGGTTACGACGACGAGGGCTTCAGTTGATCCGATCAACAGAACAACCTGCCCGTGAAAAGATCGTAGTTCTCAGGGAGATTCAGCGTGACACAGTGTGTAACAAGGGTGGACCTTTGAAATACAGGTACTACTCATTTTTGCCAACTGAGTGGACGGGAGTAACGTGAAATAAGTTGTCTGGCTCGAGGAAACAACACATCGGCGGGAATTGAACTTGCGATCTTACGATCTTGAGCCGAATACCCTAACCACTAAGCCACGCGCCTTCACATGTATATATACGTACATGAATATGGTGTTGAATTATATGCATGCAGTCGTCCATGACAAGTAGTGTCCTTAGAGCGTCGCATGGAAAGCCTGGCGGTATTAGGTTTGAAGGCGGCGAGCTGGCAGAATCGTTAGCACGTCGGGCGAAATGCTTAGCGGTATTTCAGCTGCCGTTACGTTGTGAGTTCAAATTGCGCCGAGGTCGACTTTGCCTTTCATCCTTTCGGGGTCGATAAATTAAGTACCAGTTAATCCCTTTGTCTGTCCTTGTTTGAACCCTCTATGTTTAGCCTTTTGTGGGCAATAAAGAAATAGGCATTAGGTTTGATTTCTACTTAAGTCTAGATTATCTTTAACTTCTTCCTGGTCAGTTGCAGGGAGGTTAAAGCTTATTGCATATTACACAGGTGTGCACACACAAAGAATATATATGCACAGGCACAAACATAAATGTATATGTGTGTATGTGTGTATATATGTATATATATATATATGAAAAAAAAAGTAAAAAATAGAAAATGCTAAAATAATTTTATAGTGAACATTTCAGTACCGGTTTCGGTCATTTTGAGACCTTTTCAACTGTAACGATTAGATAATTAAATTTAGAAAAATTAGAAGAAAAGTTTTTTTAAAAGAATATTTCTATAGTAGTGTTCAGATTTAAGTGGCATTCTGCCTTTCTCTGACTCCCTTGTTTGCACTTGTGTGTTCGAGGTAGTTGTGAGTTCTTGGTAGGGTAGTAGAGGGAAGGCTGGTGAGGAAAGGGGGGTGGGAGAATCTGGGAGTGCCCTGATGGTCGTATTTTGAATGGTCAGTGGCGGCTGGCAGTCTCAGTTCAATTCAGGAGAATATTTATATTGACAGGCTTGTTTATAGAATTCTATAAACAAGCCTGTCAATATAAATATTCTCCTGAATTGAACTGAGACTGCCAGCCGCCACTGACCATTCAAAATACGACCATCAGGGCACTCCCAGATTCTCCCACCCCCCTTTCCTCACCAGCCTTCCCTCTACTACCCTACCAAGAACTCACAACTACCTCGAACACACAAGTGCAAACAAGGGAGTCAGAGAAAGGCAGAATGCCACTTAAATCTGAACACTACTATAGAAATATTCTTTTAAAAAAACTTTTCTTCTAATTTTTCTAAATTTAATTATTTAATCGTTACAGTTGAAAAGGTCTCAAAATGACCGAAACCGGTACTGAAATGTTCACTATAAAATTATTTTAGCATTTTCTATTTTTTACTTGTTTTTTCATATATATCAACTCGTGTGTTCCTTTTCACCCTTATACATATATATATATATATATATATGTGTGTGTGTGTGTGTGTGTGTGTGTGTGTGTGTGTGTGTGTGTATTGTATGAATAATACACAAGAGAAGGGAAATCTTCCAGTCTATAAATTTATTAAGGTCATGCACAGCATTCTCTTGTGGACCTGCACACGTTTAAAATGCATATATACATATATACACAGAAAGATGAATGTATTAATGGACAAATTATCTATCTATCTGTCTATCTATCTATCTATCTATCTATCTATCTATCTATCTATCTATCTATCTATCTGTCTATCTATCTATCTATCTATCTATCTATCTATCTATCTATCTATCTATAATACATATGTTGTATATGTATACGAACATGGCAAACCACTTCAAATTTCTTATTAATTCTTGAGTTCATTTATGTTTGAAGACCCTATATCATTATCACTATTATATGGGAAATAGAGAACCATAGCCAGTGTGAAACCTTTAAGTAAATCCATCACGCGATGCATAATTAAATAATTTGTCTTATACTGAAATATCCTCTCTCCATTATATACTGCTAAGTGACCTTTTCACGTGTTATCTGTACCGTGTCAAGTAAAATGGATTGTTCCAGATTTAGAAATTTGAGAATATGATCATTTTCAATAATTCTAACCGCTATTGTTCCTGTAACAATTCTTTAACTACTAAACGACGTAGAATGGAATAAAACAGTTACACTCACAATCATTTCGCATCTTGTTTTGTTTCTAATATAAAAGGTTTTGATATCAGTGATTGCTCACCTTACATAATTGATGTTATATGTTGATAATTGCTATCCTAATTTGATGATAAATTGTGAATTAACGACTGATATTTTAGTGGCATTAGTAATGGTACTGATACGATGGATTTCATTTGAAAGTCATTTAAAGTTTCGTGAAGACGATTCTGCCATACCGTGTCAGAAGTTCACTCATTTCCGTTCGGTTTTAAATCGCATTTGTCAAAGTAATAAAGAAATCTAAAGCAATTGTTCAACGTAAAATTTCAATAGGCGCAGGAGTGGCTGTGTAGTAAGTAGCTCACTTTCCAACCATGTGGTTCCGGGCTCAGTCCCACTGCGTGGCACCTTGGGCAGGTGTCTTCTACTATAGCCTCGGGCCGACCAAAGCCTTCTGAGTGGATTTGGTAGACGGAAACTGAAAAGAAGCCCATCGTATATATGTATATCTATCTATCTATCTATCTATCTATCTATCTATCTATCTATCTATCTATCTATCTATCTATCTATATCTATCTATCTATCTATCTATCTATCTATCTATCTATCTATCTATCTATCTATCTATCTATCTATCTATCTATCTATCTATCTATCTATCTATCTATCTATATATATATATGTGTGTGTGTGTGTGTGTGTGTGTGTGTGTGTGTCTGTGTTTGTCGCCCCAACATCACTTGACAATCGATGCTGGTGTGTTCACGTCCCCGTCACCTAGCGTTTCTGCAAAAGAGACCGATAGAATAAGTACTAGGCTTACAAAGAATAAGTCTTGGGGTGGATTTGCTCGACTAAAGGCAGTGCTCCAGCATGGCCGCAGTCAAATGGCTGAAACAAGTAAACGAATAAAACAGTATATGAACTAGAAGTGATTTGAGTTTCGGTGGATAAGGTATCTCACAACATGCTGTGTATATTCTCTGTCTCTGTATTTGATTTATCGACAACCTAGTCCGTGATAATGCTGAATCACAACTTGCAACGGCGTTTCATATTTCATATTGTAACCGGGATTCGAATCCTAACCGCTGTATACTCGGCCAAGTACCAAGAGTGAGCCACCACAGTTTCATATGATTGATCTATATATATATCAACCAATCAGAGTGAAGCTGTGGCGTGATTTGATTTTTCTCGAATGTTCTAAAACTTAGCCTTTTGTCCCCTATAAAAACTATTCCTTCTTTCTCGAAAGTGCCTTTTTATGCATTTCATTATCAAATGACTTTGAGTACGACTTGAGACAAAAAACCCTCGTATTTTTATTAGGTCGAAGGGCCATATAATCGTTTCAATGTTGGCTAGGCTATGGTCGACATTATACAGTAACTAAAATGAAATGTTGACAAGATATATCACACTGCTCCAGGCCATTCACTTGAAAACGAATGCAAGCCATGTGCTGGTGTAGTTGTCATATCTTCGTCTTTGCGCTGTATCAAGGATGAAAGGGCCCATCCTTGTGTATGTCTATTTGTGACAATAACAAGGCTAAACATTTGTAAAAAGATGTAAATACGACTTTTTCTTTATTGCTCCCTCAGAAGAAAGACTGTTTCCATGACACTTAAGAGATTGTAACATATTAAAATCTGCAGAAAAAGCGTTTAAAGATTGAGCAGTGAGGATCAACCGGATGATGAATCAAGTCTACTGCTGACATAGAATAGTATGGGAACTGAACAGAGAGCACAACGTGATGGAACAAATACTGCAGTGTACCTTATCCGATGCTTTAACGATTCAGCGAGTGTCGTATTTATCGCTCCTGTCCCGGAAGAAAAAAGGAGAACAGATGACGTCGGTAGTATTCAAACCCAGAGAGAAAGAAGTTGGAATGAGAGCGCACAGAGAGAAAGAAGTTGGAATGAGAGTGCACAGAGAGAAAGAAGTTGGAATGAGAGCGCAAGTATTTCAACCTGTCACTCTTACTCTTGTACCTTGCCTTGAAATATCTGTACAAATGCAAACTCAACATCTGAAAACTAAAAGTAACTGTTATTGAGTACGATGTATATATATATATATTTTACAAATTTGAACTTCGATTTGGGAAACTGAAAGGACGTGTGAAGCATTGAAGCATTTTTACTCAATGCCTCGCACGTCCTTTCGATTACCCAAATTTGTAAAAAAAATTAATATACAAAGTAAATTTTATATCCGGATAATATAGTGTCCTGTTTTATGAAAGAAATGCTATGAAAATGAAATTAAACATTTTCCTGCCGCTTAATACCTTGGTTCTTGTCGTTTTATATAAATTGGTTTTAACATATATTGCTGCGAATGGCAAACCAAATGATCAGAACTAACTCTTTAACCCTCCTCTCTCAATATATATATATATATATGTATGTACGTGCATCTATATATGTATGTACGTGCATATAAATGTGTATGTATATACGTATGCATGTATGTGTTTATTTTTGTAAGAGCATATGTATGCTCATTTATCACACACACACACACATACACACACACACATACACACATATTTGTTGTGCATTTTCAAGCAACTCTGAGTGTAGGTAGAATATATTTCTGTAAATTAATCAACAATAAACATAGAGTTAACTCAACTTCCTGAAAGAATATGTTCTATATTTAATATGTGAAACCTTCGTTCATGCGTACATGTACACACGTGTGCATATACACGAACGCACACAAACGCACAAATATATGTGTACGTAATAAACATATATATATATATACATATATATTTTTAGTGTGTGTGTATGTATGTATGTATGTATGTATGTATGTATGTATATATATATATATATATATATATATATATATATATATATGTGTGTGTGTGTGTGGTGTGTGTGTGTGTGGTGTGTATGTGTGAGTGTTTGTACGTGTATATGTGTGTAAAACTTCTGAAAATTTTCCGAATATCGAATTGCACGCAGAAATTATCGGTCAACCCGAGGCTATAGAGGAAAGATACTCATAACGTGAGGCATATCAACATCTTTCGGATGATTTTTTTTGTTAGAAAGATGACTCTCTATTATATATATATATACAT
>NC_043002.1:98988891-99001391 GCF_006345805.1 Octopus sinensis
AAAGATCTGCTCCACTCACATTTAGAATATTTTCCTTGAAATACTATTCAATAAATATAGTTAATAATATTAGAAAAAAGTGATAATTCCAACGTTTTGATTATGAATTAAATTCTATACTTGTCATAAACAGTTTGAATTTACAGTTTACACTGAATTTACACTTTTGCCTGTGCCAGTTTAGGAGGAAAAACCTTCCAAAACCGCCAGCGATGTATTACTACAACATTGTTTATATATGAATTAGCAACTGATAAAAGGAGAGGGTTGTGAGACATACGATTTTTGTAATGTACCGTCAATCAAGATAATTCTCAGCAGCCTTTTGCCTAGCTCTGACGAGGTATCAGAGGAATTCTTTTTGTCTAACCAAAGGGTAACATTGTTAGAGCAAACCTATGATTAAATAAACGTGTTCTAATCGTAATCATGGTGAATGCGCATGTCACATTAGGTAGAGCGTCTGGCTTACAATCATGATGTAGTGAGTTCGATTCCCGGACCGGGCTGTATTGTGTTTTTGAGCAAGACATTTTATTTCACCTTGTTCCCGTTCACTCAGCTGTAGAAATGAGTTGCGACATCACTGCTGCCAAGCTGTAGCGGCCTTTTCCTTTCCCTTGAATAACACCAGAAGCCCAGACTTGTGCCTCGGAGGGAATTCTCTTCTAGGTGCAATCCCATGGTCATCCATGACCGAAGGGTGTCTTTACCCTTTTTTTAAATCGTAATCATATGAGCTTTGTTTCTAGTAACCACCAGCATAATCTAACATGTTCCTCATTTTTTAAATGGGAAACTCCTACTTCAAGAATTTTGATCGAATTTCGAGTGAGAGTGAGTGAGAGAGGGGAAGGCGAGTTAGAACGAATAACGGAAGATACTGAGACAAAAGTATTGGGTGACAATGGGTGAATGTGATATCCAATGGTAGCAGGGTTTATTGTTGCAATAATAGATGAGATATAAATAATGATAAAATGCCAAGCGGTGTGTCTTCTGGCTCTTTACTTTCTGAGTTCAAAACCTGCCAAGGTCAGTTTTGCCTCTCACACCTGAGTCAATAAAATATAATACTAGTCAAGTACTGAGATCGATGTAATCGATCTGCACTCTCTTCTCAGAAATTCTAGGCCTTGAACTCTGCAACAGAATGCTGTGATCTCAGTCACCTATACGCCATGGAAACCGGGCAACCGGTCTTATGAGTGCTAGAGCTAGAGAAAAGGAATTAAAATGTCACAGATGTTGGATTGCTCTGTTGAAAGGAACTTTGGCTATCGGAAGGATTTATATTTCTTTTTAATGTTGGGTAGTGGGGCGAGTGTCCCACTTTTGGTCTCTTATTGAACTTCACAAAAACACAAGAGCTGTCAAGGCTGAAATATTTTATGGTTATGAAAGAAGTTGGGTTTTGAGAAGGACATTTTTTTCTATCATGAATACGAGGTCACCAGGCGAGATAGTCATGGATTTCGAGTTCTAGCATTGTTAATGGCGTTGATCAGTCTTAATGGTTTGTCATCCGAGATAATGGAGCATGAAGGAGTTGTTTCATTATTATATGCAATGATTGTGACTTTGACTGTTAAGAAGGTAATATTCCCATGTCCCTCTCCAGGTTAATGATTCTGAGATCTTGATGGCAGTAAAGACTTAACGTATGTTTCGTGTATCTGCGACACATACGTGAGGAAGAATAGGAAAGAATGGAAAATGGAGTCATTTGCAAAGTTATAGGTGTTGTGAGAGAAAACTCCACGTTAGTCAGTAATGTAGTAAAGGACATGTGTGGTTGGCATAACCGAATCAGAGTTGACAGAGTGTAAGTCAGAAAGAATACCACCAACATCGACTGTAACTATAAATCTTACAGAAAAGACGAGAGGCAGGTGACGCCCATAGGAGAAACATTAACCAGATCACGCCGCAACAGTCAAACACATTGCAACGGCAATGTTTAGGGTTTAGGGAATACTGTGAGGGATATAATTTAGCCGTTGGTCAGTGTGAGAGGGATGCATTTAAGAATGTGTAGAAAGTAATTGTTGACGATCGATTCCATTAGTTTTGCGACCTTTCACGTAGCAATCATAGGTAATATTTGTAAGGGTAAGAGATAGGATTTGTTAAAGCAAGATTTTAAGATAAAGATTGAATTCTATACAGAGATAAAATCGAACATTTTAACGAGAGTATGAGAATATGATGTAAACTATTTATGGACAACGGAAGAAAAACTATAGTTTGATCAAGGATGATAATAATGACTCAGAACATTTACTGTGATAATTAAGATGATGTCTTATTTCTTTATTGCCCACAAGGGGCTAAACATAGAGGGGGCAAACAACGACAGGCAAAGGGATTAAGTCGATTACATCGATCCCAGTGCGTAACTGGTACTTAATTTATCGACCCCGAAAGGATAAAAGGCAAAGTCGACCTCAGCGGAATTTGAATTCAGAACGTAGCTGCGGACGAAATACCTATTTTTACTACCCACAAGTGGCTAAACACAGAGGGGACAAACAAGGACGGATAAACGGATTAAGTCGCTTACATCGATCCCAGTGCGTAACTGGTACTTAATTTATCGAAACCGAAAGGATGAAAGGCAAAATCGACCTCGGCGGAATTTGAACTCAGAACGTAACGGCAGACGAAATACGGCTACGCATTTCGCCCGGCGTGCTAACGTTTCTGCCAGCTCACCGCCTTAAAGTAACACTGGGGTAAAATATACGAAAATATAATAATAATAATAATAATAATAATAATAATAATAATAATAATAATAATAATAATAATGATAATAATAATAATAATAATATAATAATAATAATAATTATAATAATAATAATAAATAATGTCTTAACATTATAATGATTGTTCCTTGTTTACATATTATCCATTATCTTACAATGTAATTTAAAAGGGACTATTGTGAAATATCAATCGTTTCTGCGTATATAAATGCTTTAATATGAATGTGTCACCTTATAACTGTTGAAAACGGGCTGCGATGTAGTTCGCTCACTAGGTATTACTACACTATAAATCATTTCTTTCAACTTGGAAGAAGGAAATACGCTGAACCGGTTTCATTAAAGGATTGATGTATAACACTAGTACAAATCCGCGCGCGCGCGCACACACACACACACACACACACACACACACACACACACACACACACACACACACACATTCATACTCAATAAGGAAGAAAACTTAGAATACCTTAGAATATTCATCCACTTCTATGACTATATTTTATTACTGATAAGTTTGTCTTTTGTCATAAACAAAACGTTAAACTGCACTTATTGGCAAGGCTCCAGGTTGGAAATTCAGAACTTAAGGGGAGTATAAAATTACCCATAGGTTCGTTCTGGCGTTTAATTGTAACAGTTGTCTAGGGATCTACTTACGGCTCAAAAGAAGAAAAATGATCTTGTGGTCTTGTGAGTCAGGCATGCAAGCCTCGGAGATATTTGTCGCTCAACACTACGTGGAAATTTCCAGGTGCCATGTGAACAAGTCCCTCCTGCTCAAGGACTAACCAAGCTGTGTTTCAAGCGTATGTACCCATGTGCAAGAGGTTAACACAATAAATTTTAAATAAATTAGTAGAAGACTAAGAGAAGATTATTCAGATTTTAGCGTAGGGGCCCATGATCGCAGAGGCCTGTAGGCATGGAATGTTATTTACATCGGTATAAGTCGACTGCAATGGTACTTGAACAACAAATCATCTATTCTAGGACACTCCCGATTATTGCTAGTTCTACTAGTATACTAATATACTGATATACTAATATATTTTGCTAAAAAGTGTTGTAACTTTTATTTAGCCCCATGTATGCTTTGATCAAACCATGTCAAAACCATTTGATAAAATGTAAGCTCGTTCTATCTTTGTGAACAGGAAATCGAAAATCCTATTCTCCAGCATGGAAGTTTCTAATACGATTTAATGAAAACTGATAGGATTTAACTATTTTTCTAGCAGATCAAGTGACCATGCAGAGGATTCCTCGTTGATTTTAGAGGCGTGGGTTGTAGATCAAGAATTTAGCTTTTTAGGAAATCCATTTTATTTACATCATTTAAAACCTTTTAAAATTATATTTGATGCTATAATTCGCACTTTACTTTTAGCAATAATACATGTACAATCATAGATATATATTCTCATTCTCTCTCATTTTCACTCTCTGTATAAACACTCTATTTTACACTATTTCCTCTCTCTCTCTCTTTCTATCTCTCTCTCTCTCTCTCTCGGTATAAACACTCTCTTTCACACCATTTCCTCTCTGTTGCTCTCTTAACATTCTCCGTTTTCCTAACACTAACAATATTATCTCTCGTTTATAATTTTATTGTAAGAACTTTCTATTTTTCTCTGTATTGTACCTCGCCCCCCCTCTCTCTCTCAGTCTTTCCCAGTCTTTCCATTTCTCCCTCCTCCTTTCTACCCCCTCACAACCACTCTCTGGTATCATTGTATTCACTTCTTAAAACATTATTACTCGCCCACATAGCAACAATATTTCATAAGCAACGTTTCTCTTTACATGTCTATTGAAGCACTTCCTTCTCTATACTCCACACTACACACACATAACACACGCAAACACACACGCACGCCCCCTCTCTCTCTATCACCCCCGCCTATATACAAAATAATGCTATCTCAGCGACAGATATACAAAGAAACACATACTAACATCAACTGCTCGTGTATCATACTGCAAACTATTGCAACATTCAACACGAATTAAAAATGACGTTTAAACTATCGACCTCTCCTACGTCCCCATCCGCGAATACTACCAACATTATCCTATTTAGAGCTATATCAGCCAAATCAACACTAACAATGATATTGTTCGTCAATAATGAAGGCTTTTAAAGTTCAAAATTTACCTATTTATTCATTAGCGACAGTTAAATCCAGGAACAAATTTAAACTGAAAATGACTGATAAAACTTCGGTGTAAAGAAAACTGAAATAAATCGAGCATGACACAAATAATCATAATAATAGTAATAATAATGATGATGATGATGATGATGATGATGATAATAATAATAATAATAATAATAATAAAATAATAATAATAATAATGATGATGATGATACTACTACTACTACTACTACTACTACTACTACTACTACTAATAATAATAATAATAATAATAATAGTAGTAGTAATAGTAATTATAATAATAATAATAAATGGCAGAAATTCAAAAGATAGTGCTCATAGGAACGGCTCATATCCTACACAAAATACTTTCTATGTAATCTCAAGTTTTAAAACAAACATAATTTTTTTTTTAGGCATTCACTAGTACAACACTAAATACAAAACCAAATATATGGCACACTAGGCATAACAACAATACGCACTTCCAACCTGTTGTCTCTTGAGGTCTCTGGGTGAGACTTGGAGCCAACTTGTACAAATATAAAGCAAAAGTCAAACATATAATAATAATAATAGTCATAGTCTGATATAATATGATGGAATATAAACATTCCTTCTTCAGATATTGCTAGGAATTGATCGAGTCACTACTGCTATAATCGGTTTTCCAACGGTTACTGAAATTTTTTCGGAAGCGTCTTATGAGAAGTACGGAATTCCTCATGAGAAGTGCGTGAGGGTGGACATGCCTCGAGCTCGTGTAAGTTGGTATATCTACAGCGCTGCTTCTAAGCTATGTATTATACATGCAGTTTTATATATAATACATGAACATGTTATGAGAAATTAACTTACACGCATCCAGATGTAGCTAAATAATATAACGATTGCTAATTTCCAGCCTGCTATTAATTTGGGGCCCTAGTCTTTCTATGAGGATAGCTTCCTTATTTCTTAGATTTCCCAAATTTCTACCATTGGCCTCAATTGTGACTCATGCATTTCTCGGTGTTCCGGCATCTGTCTGGATGTTTTCTGAAGGAGGAGGGTTGCGTGTTTAGATGTACTTTGATGCGAATGTGTAGCAGTCTTGTTTTTGCTATCCACATAAAACTTGTTGCATTTGTTACATTGTATTCTATACACAACATTTAACCTTTGGCATAAATCTGTGTCATGGATGGGGGAGTTAGCTAATGTACATTGATTGCTGTCCCTTGCTCGTTTCTTTGCTAGGTGTCTTCTCAGAGAAGGGCCAGAGTGGCTAGTTGTATGTCTAATCCATACACACCAATCAAATCATCATCATCATTATCATCATCATCATCATCATCATCATTGTTGTCATTATTATTATTATTATTATTATTATTTTTATTATTATCCAACATCCGACGGGTGTTATACAGTACACCTGATCAAGCAAGTGCGAATTTGATGGAGAAGGTGAGCCATTTGATTTCTGTCAACAAATAATTTTTGCAGTTCGTTCGGCAAAATGTGTGTGTGTATATATATATATATATATATGTTGTACTGTTATCTTCCTCATATGATCACGAAAGGAATGTCTTCTATCCTGCAATGTTAGAAACAGGCTGTAAATGTCAGTTACAGCAAGTTTCATGCACTAGAGTACAGTAATCGGACGATCGCATATGTGGAAGGACTCTGTCGGTTACGACGACGAGGGTTCCGGTTGATCCGATCAACGGAACAGCCTGCTCGTGAAATTAACGTGTGGGTGGCTGAGCACTCCACAGACACGTGCACCCTTAACGTAGTTCTCGGGGATATTCAACGTGACACAGAGAGTGACAAGGCCGGCCCTTTGAAATACAGGTACAACAGAAACAGGAAGTAAGAGTGAGAGAAAGTTGTGGTGAAAGAGTACAGCAGGGATCACCACCATCGTGGAGCAGGGATCACCACCTCGTGGAGCTTTAGGTGTTTTCGCTCAGTAAATACTCACAACGCCCGGTCTGGGAATCGAAACCGCGATCCTACGACCGCGAGTCCGCTGCCCTAACCACTGGGCCATTGCACCTCCACATGTGTATGCTATTGAACTAGAGAATACTCCCTGCCATCTCTAAGTAAGACACCTTCACTCATATAGACCCCATTTTTTCCCTTTAAGTTTTCGTATTTTTATTGTCGTTTGCTTTTATTACTCTATCTTTCTGTTTGTGCTGTACCTGTATTTCAAAGGGCCAGCTTCCCGAGAATTACCTTAAGAGTACACGTGTCTGTGGAATGCTCAGCCACTTGTAAGTTAATTTCACAAGCAGGCTGTTCCGTTGATCGGATCAACTGGTACCCTCGTCGTCGTAACCGAGGGAGTGCCAACAACATATGTATGTACGTGTGAACGCATATATTCGTTATTTAGCGACGGAAGAAGTAATAGATTAAATGACTATTCTCCATATCGTACGCTTCGAGAATATACTGCAGAAAGCCAAGAAAAAAGCGGTATCAGTCTCTAGTAAGCACCTTATATAAACGTAATAAAGCCAATGAATATAAACGCGGCAATCGAAAACTGTGTAGCAACGGTAGTGGATTTGCTAGATACGTATTTTCTCTTCTTCGAGCGTCATTAGTAGCAAGCATACGCAAGCAGCCACGTGCTAGCACATATTTAGCTTATACTAATATGGAGAAAATAATGACGAAGATAACACCTGTGCTGCGCTCGCTGGCAGGCAAGTTAAAACAACGTTGTTAGCGACGGAAACAATATATTAGCTCAAAGTATCATTCTGTATACCATACAGTGTGGAAGCACTGCGTCGGTTACGACGATGAGGGTTCCGGTTGATCCGAATCAACGGAACAGCCCGCTCGTGAAATTAACGTGTAAGTGGCCGAGCACTCCACAGACACGCGTACCCTTAACGTAGTTCTCGGGGATATTCAGCGTGACACAGAGAGTGACAAGGCCGGCTCCTTGAAATACAGGTACAACAGAAACAGGAAGTAAGAGTGAGAGAAAGTTGTGGTGAAAGAGTACAGCAGGGATCACCACCAATCTTCTGCCGGAGCCTCGTGGAGCTTCTAAGTGTTTTCGCTCAATAAACACCCACAACGCCCGGTCTTGGAATCGAAACCGCGATCCTATGACCGCGAGTCCGCTGCCCTAACCACTGGGCCATTGCGCCTCCAACCATACAGTAGATATACTGTAGAAAGTGCAGAAACTGTAGTACTTGTCTTGAAAAATCATTTCGTATACACGTATAGTGACCGCGTGTGCATCGTTGGCGATTTTTTTTCCTCCGTCTTCCCTTTCTTGGATCTTTCCTTTTTCTGTGTTTCTGACGAAGAGCTCCGCTCGAAACGTTAAATCCTCCTTCTTTCTTTTTTTCCCTGAGCGTCCAATAATACTATACTTGTTCCACGTCCTCGCGTTGTGTTTTCTCTTTGTGTTTTCATGTTCGGATTAACTTTCATCATCATCATCATCATCATCGTTTAGCGTCCGTTTTCCATGTTAGCATGGGTTGGACGGTTCAACTGGGGTCTGTGAAGCCAGAAGGCTTCATCAGGTCCAGTCAGATCTGGCAGTGTTTCTACGGCTGGATGCCCTTCCTAACGCCAACCACTCCGTGAGTGTAGTGGGTGCTTTTTACGTGCCACCCGCACAGGTGCCAGACAGAGCTGGCAAACGGCCACGAACGGATGGTGCTTTTTATGTGCCACCGACACGGGGGCCAGGCGTGGCTGGCAACGGACACGAACGGATGGTGCTTTTTACATGAGAAGCAGAAGATAAATGTCTCAAAGTGGCAGTGGAATACCTAAATAGATATTTCTGCTAATCTGAGCAACATCAGTAGCAAGCATATCGAATCAAATGCGTGCTGAGAAAAATTTAGCTTACATCAATAAAGAAAAACAGTGATTAACAAACTCCTGCTACACAACCTTTTCCCTGTAAAAGCCTGTCTACTTTGTAAGCCATTTGACGCGTACGCTGCAATGAATATCTATTGTAAGGAGTAAAACGGATTCGAAATTATGTACTTTGATGTATGTTTATAATTATGGTCCTTCAAGTGTTTAATATGGCATTTTGAAAGAATTTCAATGAATTTAGGGATACGTAATCTTGAAATGAGACCAAAATTCTTTGAAGAAGAATAACTGAACCTAAGTTGTCAGTGAAGAAGCATGTTGGTCTTTCATCGTGTGAAGTTTGGCCAGAAGTTACTCATTTATAGAAGCTGTATTATGAAAGTAGCAGTGATAATTTTATCTAATAAGTAAATAGAAAAATACAGATGTAAGCATACATATATGTGAGCATGTGTATATAAATATGTACATGCACAAATGTAAAGAGAGAAACAGAGAGAGGGGGATAGAGAGGGCGAGAAAGTGAGAAAGAGAGACAGCGAGAGAGACAGACAGACAGGCAGGCAGAAATTGTGAAAGACATAGGACTGCTGTAGATGATGTCTGACTGCATGCCATTTGACCTTGTTTTTTCTATCTCAGTCTTGGACTTACAGATATGTTGTAAGCGAAATTAGTTGACAGAAAGAATGCAAAAACACGCATGTATATATATATGATTATTATTATATATATATATAAAATACAAAATGGGACAAGAACGCAAAACATGCGGACAGTTAGGTGATACAAAAATAGGACAACAAAACATCCACATAGACGATACAAAGAAAACAAGGACGGGTCATTCGAAGTTTTCTTTCCTCGGTCAGGTACCAGATTATCTTCGCAAGTAGGGATGATAATACTTGAAATTGCTCCAATCTGGCCAGCCCAAGGAAAAACTAAGCTAAGAGCACTAGATTCCTTGGAAGAAAGCAACGAATGTATGCAAAAACAAGGACGGAAAAAACGGACAATGTTACACAAATATAATTAATATAATACCAGGACATAACAACAGGTGTCTTTCGACTAAGAACGAATTAAATTAAACTGGCGTGTGTGGAAATGAAGCCTTACGGCAAGGATACGAGATTTCACAAACACAGGGAGGAATATCGATGTTGCACGGGCAACGGCCAGACCAATTATAATTGAGGGTACACCAAGTACCAGCGTTGCTAGAAATAAGAGTCAAAGAAACCACCATTTCATTGAAAATTCAGCAGGCTGACGAACATCGAAGAACGAGCAAAATGATATTGTTGCTATGTTATTGTGGTTATGTTATTGTTCTTATTATTCATTAATATTAACAATAATATCTTTATTTATTATTATCTAATTATACACTGATGTCGTTTGAATTTGGCGATGGTCTTTCAACAATTTATACAGGCATGACAAAGCGACTAGGAATTTAACCCTTGGCAACAACGAAATATATTGATATGAATTTAAGAGAATATCTCAAAAATACATCCAAATACTAAGCGAACAAAGATGAACCATCCCTCTTCCATTGCGCGCGCACACACGCACGCACAAACACACACACACACACAAACAAACACACACATACACATTCACATATCCTCCTTTTACATACACACACACATATTCACACAGAGTTGAAACGCTGTTTGGTTTATTTTTTCAGAGTAAAATTTTCATCATCTTTCCTTATTCATCCTTATTCATCTATCACCCCTTTCTTTCTCATTCATAAACACGAGTATTATTGTAGTAGATTATGTCGGTAACCATGGAAACTATGAAAAATATGAAATCACCCTTTCCTTTCTCATTCATAAAAACAAGAGTATTATTGTAGTAGATTATCTCGGTAACCATGGGAACTATGAAAAATATGTCATCATCCTTTCCTTTCTCATTCATAAACACAAGAGTATTATTTTAGTAGATTATCTCGGTAACCTTGGGAGCTATGAAAAAAATACGAAGCCCAACATCACCACCGGATCATTCTACACATCTGTGTAATTGAGTAATTTTTCGTGCAATTCCACCCAGCCGTTTGACCTTGAATCCCAAAAGAAGAAAGAGTCACCCATGTCAAATTTATATGTAGAGATTATATTACTAGTTATGGAGAAATTATAAAATTTTCCAGTTTTATTTTTTTGCTTGTAATTGGTTATGTTGTATTTATCAATGTTGTATGTATATATGTATGTTAGTATATATGTATATATGCATTTATGTATGTATATATGTATATATGTATGTAATGTGACAACGTGTGTACCGTTAACGATTTTTTTTCCTCCGTCTTCCCTTCTTTGGATCTTTCCTTTTCCTATGTTTCTGACGAAGAAATCCGCTCGAAACGTTAAACCCTCCTTTCCTTCTTTCCTGCGCGTCCAATAACACTATACTTGTTCCACGTCCTCACGTTGTTGTGCTTTCTCTTTGTGTTTTCATGTTTGAATTAACTATATATATATATATGTATGCATATATATGTATATGTATATATATATATATATTATATATATATATATATATATATATTATATATATATATATATATATATGTATGTATATAATGTTCCATCATCTAGCTTTCGATGCATATACATGTGTGTGCGTAAATATATATTTACACATACACACACATTATATATATATGTTTGTGTATGTGTATCTAATTCGTGTCATGCCTGTATTATGTTTCTTCCCGACGTTAAATTCATCTTGTGAGATAATCTATTTAAGAACCTATCATAATATTGTTAATGGTTGATGAATACATATTTATCGTTCTGTTATTGTAATTTAGTTGCATTATAAGCACTTGAAAGTGTCTCAAGATATTTTATAACCAAATTAGTAACACTAAGTATTACCATACATTGTACTTTAATGCATCACACACTGCACTATTTCCACAATTAGGACAAGCACACGAGTGATTAATCAGACTATTTTGCAAGTTAAACCGATTCTTGTTTTCGAGTAATTAAAACCAATTATTTTCTAGTAACCTAAGCAATGTCCCTATTTTCATTTTAAAACCATTATCATGAGAACGCTGAAGTTGGAAATATTTTAATTGACTCTGTAGTGGGTTTGTTCTATCTTGAGGCACCAAAGTGAAGTGAAGAAATAACGTGCAATCTCCTTTATTGTGTAGTTGTACAAACCATGTGTCTCTTGCTAGGTTTTTGCATTAATAGCTACATTTCGTTGCTTGGAGATATTGAGAATTACCATCCAAAATGTTTAGGAATGCATAATAAAGACGACTATTTGATATCGACACGAAATAATAATTATCGGTGATGTGTTTTTAAGTTTTAGTTGAGACATAATCGAAGAAATATGAAGTATTAGGAGTGATTCAATGTCATACGCTTCAGTCGAAGAATGGCATAGAAAACAGAAACTTAAAGAATAAGGTCTTAAATAAAGATAAAAAATCATCAACGATAAAATAATCTGAAGATGTTTATCAGCATTGAACAACACATGTAGAACAACCTGAAAATTTAGCTAGATTGTAGGGTAGTATCTGAAGAAAATTGAGTTTCAACTTTTTGCTGTTCTAGCGAGCACTTAGAGGTTTCTTTGCATCAAATGGTTAAATGAGGAACAAGAAAAAAAATTAATAATGACAGATATTTGCATCCATCAT
>NC_043002.1:99006391-99026391 GCF_006345805.1 Octopus sinensis
ATTTTCTCGCTAAAAGCTTTTCCATTTTCAACTGGATTATGGGATTGTTATTCAAGCCTGACTTGTTTCACACTCAATATGGTGGCCTCAAGTTGTGACCGTGTAATCAACGATCAACGTGACTGTTTAATCATAGCGTTTGTCAAGAAAGACGACGACAAAGGAAGATTGTATCGTGTCGGTAGGCATTCTTAAGATGAACTTTGAATCAACAGTAGTACTATGGTAGAAATATCAGTTGTAAAAAGGTCAAGATGCAGGAGAGAATGTCACCAAATACACCGAGTGTTTATTAGACCAAAGGGAATTCTATTGAAATATCTATAACGGGTGTTGAACATTTAACATGGCTGTCAGAAACATTTAAGAAATGATTTGAATGACGTCATGAAGATATTTGCGTACAACTTCGTCATCTATATTGGATTTATATAATTATAATATAATACGAATGACAATCAGTATGATATTTGCATTTATTTATTGAATTCTTTGTTTTACAAGTTCTTTTGTGTAATTATTCGTTCTGCGACTCTTACTCGAACTTCCTCGGAATTTGTACTCAGAACGTAGCGGCAGACGAAATACCTATTTCTTTACTACCCACAAGGGGCTAAAGAGAGAGGAGACAAACAAGGACGGACAAACGGATTAAGTCGATTACATCGACCCCAGTGCGTAACTGGTACTTATTTAATCGACCCCGAATGGATGAAAGGCAAAGTCGACCTCGGCGGAATTTGAACTCAGAACGTAGCGGCAGACGAAATACCTATTTCTTTACTACCCACAAGGGGCTAAACACAGAGGAGACAAACAAGGACAGACAAACGGATGAAGTCGATTATATCGACCCCAGTACGTGACTGGTACTTAATTTATCGACCCCGAGAGGATGAAAGGCAAAGTCGACCTTGGTGGAATTTGGACTCAGAACCTTGATGCAACAAAATATTGTACTTTCTCTGAATTTATTGTTTGCCCTTAGACAAATAATAATTCGTGATTAAAACATTTTAATTATTTAATCAGAGGAGGAAAAACTGCCCATCAAACTTATCAGGTGGTTTGAGATGGATGAGAGGAATATAAAAGATTTTCTCAGCATGAACGCCAGTTTCAATACGTACAATTTTCTAAAGTCATCCAAAAATCAGATGTTGATGTCTAATCAGGTAACGATTAAACATTTACTGTAAATGACCCATACACCTATATAACCGAAGGCACTAAGCTTTTAATGAATACTGAAAGCCAGTAACAGTTTGCTTCTCTAATCACTAATAGAACTGCAAGAGTTAGGAGTGTTTAGCTAGTTTGCATTGCTGAATTGCAACAAGTCCTGCGATTACATACAGTTCACAGAGGGAAAGATACCACCAAAGCTTCTTTGAACTGTGGTTGTATGATTTACCACAGCTTCAAAAGTCAACAAGTTTCTCAAAATCTAGCTTTCACTTTTGACAAATTTATCTCGCTGTAAGTCAGTATATAAATGAGTGGTTTATAGTGTTTAGTAATCGACTTTCATATATATATATATAGGCATGCATGATTATCTGCGCCTTTATGTGTATATGTATATTTGCGCGTCTGTAAGTATATGTGAGTGTATATATATATATATATATATTCTTTTATGCTTTTATTCTTATACTCATTTGAGTCATTTGAATGCAGCCATGCTGGAGCACTGCCCAAAGTTTGCCACGCAGTGGAACTGAAGCCGGAACCATGTGGTTGGGAAACAAGATTCATACCACACACACACACTCACACACACAAACACACACACACACACACATACATATATATATATATTTATATACACACACGCATAAATCTATCTATCTATCTATCGGTTTATTTTTCCTTAGTGTAATGATAGCAAATAAGTCGAAACTTCGAGATCACAGGCACACTTTTCCCTGTATATATATATATTATATATATATATATATATATATATATATATATATATATATATATATATATGTATATATGTATATATACATATACATACATACATACATATATATATATATATATATATATATATATATCAGCACAACTATAATCAAGTAATAATATATTTTCGATACGGTATCAATACAGATTAAAAGATGATTATTCAATACTGGTTGATAGGATGAAGTGCGCGCGCACCCACATAAACATAAACACATTTATACAAATAAAGAAATATCCATACACAAGCTGAAGGCAAATGTATGTGTGCGTTTGTGTGTGTGTGTATTTTGACCAGCTTCTCATATATCAGGTTGAAAGCGCTATGCGTCGGAGGAGTTGATGTTATCAACAACACAATTTCCATCAATGATGATTCGTTTTGGTAAAACAGTTTTTGTCAAACAAATACACCTGCAAACGAATTGATAAATTCAAACAATGATACATCACTTGTTCACAGAAATATTGTTTCCCAATTGCGCATTTTATATTCTAGGTTTCCAAATCCTACGCTTCGTCATATCTAGCCTAGAACTATAATATCAGCTACTATCGACTTATGCTACTAAGGGAATTGAGATACGGAGGCCGTTTATGATTGATCAGTAAGACAATATCTAAAGAAAATGTGGTTGCCTAGGTTACCAGAAGGGATTTATGTGCAACGTTATAAGGGAAATACTGGACAGTAATTTCCGTTTGTTTTCCCTTGTTTCATGTTCTCAGCGATTTTTCGTGCACGTATTTAACTTACATGAAGTAGAAGAAGGAAAGATGGCGAATATCAACTTAGCTGAAACTACGAAATATTGTGCTATCAATTAGAAAATTGAGTGTTCACATCCTACATTGATATTATTCAGTTTCGGACGATTTTCGTCGGTTGCTGATATATTTCTCGGTAATGATATAATGATACGATCTCATGACGACACAAAGTAGTTAATTAGGCTTTTAATTATGTTTAATTATGTTTTAAGCATGTTATGCAAATTACTATTCTAAACTAAAACCGTTTCTGTCCAGCTTAACGAATTTTCATTGAGTCTGCCGGTTAATTACAACATTAGAAAATTTCAATTACTGTTTTACAATATCATTAACAATAGATTTTGCCTTGCAGTTACCAGTGATTATTTGATACAGACCAAACCAAGAAGCAAAAACGTGCATTTACCGATGCCACTACTGCTGTTAGAGGGCTTCCACCAGTTACTAATTTATTTTTGCGTTTTTAACAATATACGTCTATAAGAATACAAACTCGGGATGAATACTGCAATTAATTAAGGTTTCAACGAATATCTGCTTTAAGTATGATGCAGAGATTGCTATTTTTCCACTTATCCCTCTTCCTGCGTCAAAAGTATAAGCTTTGGCGATCATAGAACGCCATGCGTAAGTTCGACGATTCATGATTTTTCTCAGGGAAGATACAGAAGTATTTTCTCTTGGTGACTTCTGCCGGTTTATTTACAATTTAGTCTACTAGTCTCCGGCCTTCCTGAGCTTACATATGAGACGCAGGGTGTGTTTAACCTTTAGGCCGGAGAAATGGTTCAAGTGACATCAGAGCATATACAGTGTGCCTCTGTGACATATTTCTAGTAGCCAACTCTGCTCTGAGTACAATATACCTTAATCTATCAGGCCATTTTCTGCTACGTGACTCATAATTGGCATCTCTGAAAGGTACTAGCAACCATGGCCAGACCAGGGAGTATTGCTGAGTTAGGGGTAATCTGACTGCCACAAACACCTGAAGTTCTGAGTTCGATCCTCCCGACCGAATATGTTTAATGCCATGCTCGAAACCTTTTTTTTTTATCAATCTAACAGTGAGATATATTTATCGCATAAAAACAATATTCAAATATCACACAGTGTCTATCACTAACAGTATAGGAATATATATAAGCTTGTGACTAATTTTTAATGTTTCATCTTTTAATCTTTTTTTAATACTTTTTCCTTTGAAATCTAACCAAACTATCTTCTTGGTTTCAAATAATACACAGGTAACAAATATTTGTTTTTCGCGTTCCAAAGATGAAAATACTTGTTTCTTGCAGTATGTTTGTGTTGAATCCAACAGGTCTTTATCCGGTCTTATATTTCTGGCATGAAATTCTGCCTGGTCGACTTTACTTTTCATTTTTTCGGAGGAGTTAAATTAGGTACAAGTTGGGCACTGGGGCGCTGATGCCAAAGGACGAATTTTCAAAGTGATTAGGGCGTTAGTAGCCGATGTTTTCCCATATTTGTTCCAACTCGCTGAGTTCTACGATCAAATTCTATCTAGGTCAACTTTAACCTTTTTTTCGTTTTCGAAGTCGATAAAAGTATATCAATCCAAGGTGGCAGATTGGGGAAATTGTTACAGGAGTCGGACAAGATTTTTTGCAACAGTATCTCTGGCTTTATGTGTCCTAACAGTAACGCTTGCGACGATACAGTTGCCGCAGCTATCTCTTGTAACGATCGGTGGCATGCTCAGAGGGTAGAAGTGATTGCATGAGCAATTGCCGGACTTCTTCTAAAGAATCTCGTCCAATCATGCACATGACTAATTGAGGCCCAATTAATATCTTGAATGTAATCTTTCTATTCTATTTTAGATATTTTGAAATGTATCCACACATAGTGGTTAGGAATCCTGGCTCTCACCCAGGCGGCCCGGGTTCGATTCCCGGCAAGGGAACGTATTCTTTAGACCGATAGAATAAGTGCTAGGCTTACAAAGAATAAGTCCTAGGTCGATTTGCTCGACTAAAGGCGGTGCTCCAGCATGGTCGCAGTCACATAACTGAAACAAGTAAAGGAGTAAACGAGTATATTTTGCTTTCGCCAAATAAACGTATCATTTTATCATCTTCCCTCTTATATTTTTCTCTCTTAACTTATTCTTTCTGTGCCATCTCATTTCAATGTTTTCTTTAATATGGTCTCTGGCATGCTTATATTTCCCCTCCACTTTGTGTCGAAATATTCACTTTACGTTTGAGATACACTTTCGTCCTTATGAACAATATGGCCGAATGATTAAGAAGTCCGCGTCGCTATCACGATGTATCAGGTTTGATCTCATTGCTTGCTATAGTGAGCAAATGTTATTTCTAACACCCTCGGTTCGACACATAAGCCCAGCAATAAAACTCGGTATATAAAACCCGTAAAGAAAGGATTGCACCTCTAATCGAAAACTACAGCCCTGCCTCATACTGCATCGCACTGATTCTAGCCGAGAATTACCTTAAGGGTACATGTGTTTGCTCGGCCTCTTGCACATTAAGGAGCAGTTAATTCAGTCAATTGAACAGCTGAATCCTCATGGTCGAGCAGCAGAGCTCAGCAGCCCTTTAGTCAACCTTATCATAAATCATTCTGACTAACCGTTAATCTCCCACCCCCATTTTATTGTGCCTTCCTGTAACTGATCCCGATGTTTCCTCTCTGATTTTAGTTTGACCTTCTTAAGATATTATCTAAAATATAATTATTTCACCTAGTTATCCAAATGACTAGACAAAGGATCTCTATGTATTTTAGAAGAACAGTAAGTAGTGGGCAGTCATGCTTTACGCAATTGTATTTACAGTAACATTTAATCCTTCATATGGTCATTTTACCTACTAGAAATAGCAACCAAATCTCCATCAAATTATATATGACTATCTGAAAGGACACATTAAATGATGCGATTCTAGATATATTGTGTTTATTCGTTTTTTTTCTTTTGCTTGTTTCATTCATTAGATGCGGCTATGCTATGGAAATATCCTCAAGTTTGTCAAATCAATGTAGTACTCGTTTTTAAGTCAGGTATTGACAGCTATTTCTTTCAGTGTGCCTCCTACTTTTTAGAGGTGTATGCAAACCAGCAAGTGATGAAAGACAAACAACAGAGAAGCAAGCAAACAGAACTATATGTATAGGCGACCGGCTTCTAAACAGTCTCCAGTTACAAATTTTATTCATCATAAAATTTTATTCATCATAACCTATTCGACCAAGTGCTATTGCAAAATACATTTCGTCAAGGTACCGTATAGTGGAATTGAACGTGAAACCACGTGGTTGTGAAACAAAACTCTTTACCAGACAGTCTTGTCTGGAATAGAAAAAAATATAGGACAAATATAAAAAAGTAATGTAAAAAGCTAGAATGACCTTTGAGCATGGTGGTGAGAGACATAAATGACTTAGGATCATTGGATGGAAGCACTCCGTCGGTTACGACGACGAGGGTTCCGGTTGGTCCGAATCAACGGAACAGCCTGCTCGTGAAATTAACGTGTAAGTGGCTGAGCACTCCACAGACACGTGTACCCTTAACGTAGTTCTCGGGGATATTCAGCGTGACACAGAGAGTGACAAGGCCGGCCCTTTGAAATACAGGTACAACAGAAACAGAAAGTAAGAATGAGAGAAAGTAGTGGTGAAAGAGTACAGCAGGGATCACCACCATCCCCTGCCGGAGCCTCGTGGAGCTTTAGGTGTTTTCGCTCAATAAACACTCACAACGCCCGATCTGGGAATCGAAACCGCGATCCTATGGCCGCGAGTCCGCTGCCCTAACCACTGGGCCATTGCGCCTCCACACTTAGGATCATTACAACAATAACAACGTAAACAGAAAACTCAAATGCCTGGAATGTGTTTTGAAGTCAGATAAGAGTATATTAATCTGAGGGGTGCTTACTGAGTCAAGTCATGAATTTTACTCACGTGTAAATCTTAATTCCCTTTCTGGAAAATGCTTGCAGGTGATATAAACACCGTATGTAATCCTAGGGTTTCTTGTACAAACAGCAATTACACGGTGATTCTCTAATAAAAACAAATCATTTTGTTATTCTACAGGCTCACAGGAAATTTTCCTTGTATTCATTACATGTGTGCATTCGTTTGTGTGTGTTTATGTGCGCAGACATTGACAAGATAGCTGGTGTATAAGCATACCATACGGATTCATACGTATATGTGGTGTGCATGTACGTGTGTGCGCGTGAATGTGTGTGTATGTGTGCGTTCGGTAGGATAGGAACGTTGTTATTCAACAGCATACTAATTATCACAGATCAATGAAATTGTAACCTGAAGCTCATTGTTAATTAGTTCACGAAAGCTTAATATATTTAAAGAAGGAGTGTACTCATACACACACACACACACACACACACACACACAGACACACGCACAAACACGCATACACACATGCACCACACATACACCACACACGCTCACACATACATACGTAGATGCAAAGGAAGTCTTCAGTTTTACGCGAACTCAATGCATGCACACACATACACACAAAAACATACGCACTCATAATTAGCTGCAGATGATGTCTTCAGTTTTACACAAACTCATTACACAAACACACACACGCACACACATAACAAAATAGCTTGCTGCTGACACAGTGTAGTTTGGAGTTATTCGACTTCAGTTCCTTTGTTTCGATTTCTTCAAGAACAACACCTGTTATTCTTAAAGAAATATTAAGATTGAAAATGAAGACGGATAAATCCAAGTTACTTTGCACTACATCTGTTATTTATTTTAACGTGTTATAAATACTCCACTCGTGTAACAAGTATTATGTTATTTTGTTGCTTCATAGTAAGTCACAAATAAATTATCACCACTCCCAACACGCAACACACACTCACACACACACACACACAAACACACACACACACACATATATATGTGTGTGTGTGTGTGTGAGGAGAAATAGAAAGCGAGAGAGAGATGGCAAAGGATAGAAATAGTGACAGATCCGTATACGCACACTCATTCGCGTGTATACACATGCATACGTACATGTTGACATGCTCTATATACTCCTTACTCTTTTTACTTGTTTCAGTCATTTGATTGTGGCCATGCTGGAGCACCGCCTTTAGTCGAGTAAATCGACTCCAGGACTTATTCTTTTATATATATATATATATGGGGAGTTTACGAAAGAAACAAAAGACGAAGCCAGGTGGTGTACAAAACAAACAGATGTATTAGTATAACGCTCAGGAATCGAAAAAGTCTTTTATGTTTCGAGCCTACGCTCTTCTACTGAAAGGGACACAGAAAAAACTAGGAGCGAAACAAGGAGAGAAAAAAGGAGAGTAGATATAAATACACACATACATATGTAATGTCCAATAGTACTTATTCTATCAGACTCTTTTGCCGAACCGCTAAGTTACGGTGACGTAAGTACACCAGCATCGGTTGTCAAGCGACGTTGTGGGAAAAAACACAGACACACAAACATACACAGACTCACAAACACACACACGCGCATATATATATATATATATACGACGGGATTCTTTCAGTTTACATCTACTAAATCCACTCATAAGGCTTTGGTCGACCCGACGCTATAGTAGTAGACACTTGCCCAAGGTGCCACGCACTGGGACTGAACACGGAACCATGTGGCTGGTAAACAATCTACTTATCACACAGTCACTGCTACGCCGTCTTTGAACAAAATATAAAATAGCCTGAAATTTTACCAAAGTGAGAACCTCTATGTGGTTGATCTGCTTGATAAAATAGCAGCCAAATCTTCTTCACACCACGCCATCGCATCTTATAAACGACAGATTGGACAATGTTTTCTGGTAAAAAATAACGGTATGTTCATCTCAGGAATAATTATTGAAGATAAGATTGTATCCTCTGTCAAGACTGATGTGGGTCAAAAGAAGATGTTGAAAAATACTGTTTTAATTATATGACATGCTAAATATACATAAATGTGCATCGCACATGCAAACAGGTACACATACACACACACATACACACACACACATACACACACACACACATACACACACACACATATATATATATATATATATATATATATATATATATATATATACAGGCACATACATACAAACGTGACTGAACTAAACTGGGTTAAATCAAATGATTGTTCCACGTACCTATTTCTGTACATTCCACGGTAATAACTAGAGGGCTCCCTCATATTCAAACATACTTACACGATCATATACATACGCATTTAATTTCACATAGATTTCATATAGCTGAAGCCAATTACCTAAGGTGTATTGCAGTGAAACGCGAACTAAGAAATTGCTGAGAGAACCTCTTTATAAATGGTCATGTTTGCACCAAGATTATTTGTTAAATCTATATAAGAAATTTAGGAATGGTGAATTGCACATGATAAAGTTTGATAGGCGGCTTCGATTACTTTCTGAAGAATCAGTTAGAAGTGTATAAGAAATGTCTTCTTTAAAAATCGATCGGACATTAGATTCCTTTTGCAATAGCTTACTGAATAAACAAATGTCTATCTCACAGGAATTCTTTATTTATTAAACAAACGGGAAAACTTTTCTGAATAAAAGTCTTTCAAGATGGTGATGGAAAAGACTGGAAATATATTTTATACTTTTTCGTATTATTAATTTTTGTTTGCTTTTGAATTAAGCTGCAGCTGCCAAGTACTTTATTCTTTCCTTTGCCAATGAGAATGTTATGACATTTAAACCAGTTACATTTTGAATCCGTAAGGTCAAATTATACCTCACTCCAACTTAAATGATTCCACTAAGAAACAAAGGAAAGAATATCTGTTAAAACCACAAACTCTGTTTCGGGTGGAAACGGTGTACTTTGATCTGGAGGAAGGAGCTACGTCGATATAGTTCCTTCCTCCAGATCAAAACATAAAAAATTTAAAAAATAGATTTAAAAATATTGATTTAAGAATTCTGCTTATGTTAGTTCAAAATAACGGTTGTGTAAATTGCATTTTACCACTACAAGGTTGATTCAATACTACCATCAACCTATATATATATTTACTGTAATATACCGAGTTCAAACTAATCGACTGTACTATTTCTGTGGTAAATATTAGCTGTGTAATTTCGAAGTAGATCGATAGTTCGATGTTATCGGACAATCTTCTTGGATCTATTTCTAAACAGCTTTTATTCCCCGAAGTAACAGTTCTGATCAAAAACCTTAGAGAATGGCCAAATCACTCCTTTCATCAAATGTTACACTGCACAGAATTAACAGAAAAAAAAAAGTGTAAGATATTTTCTTCGCTTAAATATTCTTATTCAACTTTTCTTTCCTTTTTCTCACAAAACACCTCACTCGTTTAGAAATTTTTTTTATGTAGAATGTTTCTGTATCTTTTTATCACACATTTTCTCAACCTCATCTTCGTTACAATTTTCCTTCGTTTCTAAAATCTTGTAAAATAGCGTATTTTACTCGTATCAATTAATAGTGATTTATTCCTTAGATTTGAAGAGTTGAATTTATAACGGTGAGTGGGCATGAATATATTAGTGGATAATGTATTCCTGTTATCGACCAACGTATTTAGTTATACTTGCAATAATTTAGAGCGTCACAGATAGCTCACTTGATATGGTATTGGATTGCTAACCAGAGATCAGTAGTTGACCAGCACTGTGTTTATGGCCAATGGACTTCGTATACACGCAGCCACGTGTAAACAGAGATTACAGGGCTGTAAAATAGAACAGAAAACAAAATCTTCAAAAATTAACATCGACGAGTGGTTCATATTTTACATGGTACGGATTCTAATTTTTCTGCCTCAAATACGGAATCGATAGAGTTCGAACACGGATGCAGATACTTTACACGTAGTAAAAACAAGTGGTCGATATTAACTATGTAGAAGCTTCTGAGTGGTCAACAAATTTCCTCATAATAGCCATATCTTCGCCAAATCATACCCTACAGGAGATTTTTAAAATACAGTATTCCTAGATATCTCAAAAAGGTGTAGGAGTGGTTGTGTGGCAAGCAGCTTGCTTACGAACTACATGGTTCCAGGTTCAGTCCCACTGCGTGGTACCTTGGGCAAGTGTCTTCTACTATAGCCTCGGGCCAACCAAAGCCTTGTGAGTGGATTTGGTAGACGGAAACTGAAAGAAGCCCATCGTATATATGTATATATATATATATATATATACATGTATGTGTGTGTATATCTTTGTGTGTCCGTGTTTGTTCCCCCAGCATCACTTGACAACCGATGATGGTGTGGTTACGTCCCCGTAACTTAGCGGTTCGGGCAAAGAGACCGATAGAATAAGTACTAGGCTGACAAAGAATAAGTCCTGGGGTTAATATGCTCGACCAAAAGGCGGTGCTCCAACATGGCCACAGTCACATGACAAACAAATTAAAGAGTAAAAAGAGTAAAAGAGATACACTGTGTCTAAATAAAAGCTGCAGTACCTTAGGCCACCACAGTCAGTTACATCAGGGCAAGTCTGAAGTAAGAGAGGATTTAGAACTAAACTTGGTCTAGAATAGAAAGAACTCGACGAACAAACTCTTCTTCGGTTGATCTCTTAATGCTTTAATATTATAGGTATCTTTAGACTGAAACAAAGATGTTGTAATGTCTATACACAGTCCTCTGTTTTTAACAATATTACTCTCGAGAAAAGATCTCAGCGATGAAATGAAATTAAAATATTGAACCGATTCGCTGTTTACTTTTCCTTACCTATCGGTGTTGGTCACATTGACTTTGAATTATTGATCTATTGCGTCAGAACCAACTTAAGGACACTTTTTGCAGATAATATCACTGCTTTCGAATAAACCACTTGAAATGTAGTAATTCATACCAAATGTTATCAAATCAAATAACTATTAGAAGGTACCAGAAACTCTTCTATCGTGGTAATAAAATGGTGCAAATCGTCAGATTGAAGTAATAAAATAAAGTAATGAAATAAAGGGAAAGGCCAACTTTGAGCTCTTTAGTGTAAGTATAAACTGTAAAAAGCAGCCATTCTTATAAAAGGAAACGCGCAACAGGACTTTTTAGGAGGTTGGTTGATGTGCTGAAAACAGCAGCCAAATTTCTCTTTAATCATTCTGCATCATTTTAAAGACCATGATATATATTACTGCTCTGGTTAGCTTACTTTTGGATTTATGATACGTGAAATAAAGATGAGATGGTCACGGCTGGAATGTATTTTATGAAAGGTCTTCTTTACACCGGACAGAGACTATTGTACAGGATTATTTGAAGACTATTTTCTCAAGAATATTATTGATGCAGGTACATGGTTGTCAAAGCAGTTGGTTTGTTGTTAGGGTGTTTGAGTCATGAACGTAAAGTCATAGGTTCAATTCCTGGGCCTAGCAGCATGTTGTCATCTTGAGCAAGGAACTTTATTACACGTTGCTTCTGTCTACTCAGCTGTAATGAGTACTACCCACGTTCTGGAAGAATCCGCTTAACCTTCTAGACGTCAGAAGGAGAATATTCCCCTGGGTCAATGACGATGGGAAGAGAGAGGGCGTCTGTGTTAGCTCGCAATGCTAAAAACCCTTAAAGCAATAAACGAAAGCACGGTACATAGTATTAAGACAAGGAATTGAAAGTAGACTGGAAACTGGGAACGACTAGCGTATTTTTTTTTTTGTATTTTCATCCACTGCGCTCCGACCATCCAAATTTATATGTTTGATTAATTGGATTCTTTTAATTTATTAGGTTTTTAATTGACATGAGTTAAAGGCAGTATGAACGAATGGCTAAAAATTTCGCCTCATAATCATGAGGTTCCTGATTCGATTGCACCGCTTCGAATTTAGGTAAGTGACTTACGTCTAGTCAAAGTAATCCTTTGAGCAAAAGTGGGTGAAATTGAACTGTTCTGAAGCGGTAAGATCGATTGCATCAGTTATTCAATGGTACAGGCTTGTTAAGCATTGTGTCACGTGGTTTCGCCCGAGGTTTACGTTAAAGATAGAAGTGTCTGTGGAATATGTAACTAGTTTCACGCTAATTCGGATGTTTGAACGAACGTCTGTATCCTCATCTTCGAAACCGACGGAAATTTATTCAGTTACTTTACTTCTCGAGTAAAGTAACAGGCTTAACCATCGAATTCAAATTAATTTAATTTAATTGAAATATTAATTCACTTGAAACAAATACCTAATCGACAGCGTTACTTCAATAATAATAATAATAATAATAATAATAATAATAATCTGATCACGAGCAGAAGTAGTGGGGGAGCATCATAGCCATGTGTTGAGAGGGATTCTTTGGGATTTGAATAGTTCACCTCTGGAAACATGGGTGGTTCTTTCAACATCCTTAAACAACCCCTATTCAGGGACCTTTGGAGCGGGATGGGCTACTCAACCTGAAGAAAATTCTAACTGGGCCCCACCTGCAAGGTCATGTGCTGTTTATCTTGATATGAGATCACCATGTCGCGCACATATGGTTGTGATGCATGTGCCTGGTGTACCCTTATCAGACGGGTAGTCATGATGGGTATATTGGGCTTCGTATATTTTACCCTAGTGTCACTTTGATGGCATGAACTGCTCTCTCACTCAATAATAATAATAATAATAATAGGAATAATAATAATAATAATAATAATAATAATAATAATAATAATAATAATAATAAAAGAAATGTGGCATCTCAAGGCGGTTACAATACCAGTGATCGTAGGAGCGCTAGGAATGATCAAGAAGGGAACCGAAAATTATATGAGAATGATCCCTGGCTTACCATCCCTGCAAGAAGTGCAAAAGATTGTCTTAACTGGTACATCACACGTATTGAGAAGAGCATTGTCGATGTGAGAACTGTTGCTGCTCATGTATTTTAATTTAACTTAAAAAAAAAATGAACGAACTATTGAGTTTGGTTTAATGGCCTACCGATGTATACTATGAGTTTCTTTGCCCTAGGAGTCGGGAAGACACTTGGCAAGAAATGGAAGCAGATTTGAAATAAGAAAAAAAAAGTAATAATAATAATAATAATAATAATAATAATAATAATAATTCATTGAAGGCGAAACATATAGTGCCTTTATTTTAGAGAATATACCTATAGAGGTTTCTATATATTTTGTTAGAGTAGTATTGAAAAACGTGAAGTAGAAGAAATTTTGAACGGATATCAAAAGTACATATTGTACCCGACATGCGTGAAACTTCCACATTACACCAACGTGCGTGCCAAATAAAGCAACAACAATAGTGGTCTTTTTTTCGCAACTAGCACTTTGGAACGTTTATATATTCTGGTACATTAAAGCAGCAATTGAAGTTTGTTTCTCTGATGGAGCTACTTCCTGTGGATCTGTTTTAAGTTGCCAAGAACATGAGATATTTTCAGATCACTAATACTTAAATATTAATATCTTATGCAGCTTAATATTTGCTGAACATGTATTTAAATATATAAACAACTTTGTGTGTGTGTGTGTGTGTTAAGTATGTGTGTGTTTGTGTAGGCATAGATTGTTAGTTTTCTATGGTAGTTTGAAAAAATCAATAATGTTATCTATTTTTGATAAAAGAAAGTAAATGATAGTTGTGGTAACATGTCTGAATATACTTTAAAATATCTATTTGGCTTTGTAATAAGGAATGTGTTTCATGATGGGCTGACGTACAAACACCAGAGGTACGCGGTTTTTAGCTATCATTGACTCTTATATAGCTTTCTGGAAGATTTCTATTATTTCTTTCAACAATTTCTTTTAAGCATAAATGGGAACAACACAATTTGTTCAATGTGTTTTGGATGATAACAATCAAAGCTATTAAAAAATACTTAGAAAAAAGGAAAAATGAACATATCACATATATTGCTGTCTTTTCGAAGTGACAGAATTCAAACATCGAACTAATGCTGTTTTCAAATCATTCAAATGGTTGACAAAATAATTTATATTGGTTGCTGTTCATGGGTACGTAGTTCATATTCTGCTTCTTTTGACTAACGCCATTTATCTATTATATCTTTCAGTGTTGATAAATGCATTTACTTGAAATAAAATGACGCGGTAATAGTAGCAAGCAATTGTATGAACTGATTCAGCCACTTAAATTCAGTCTATTCAAATATCATGTTATTTTACTTTGATTTATCACTGTCCGACAGATTCCATAATTGTTTCCAAGGAATGCAATAGAGATAACCATCTAATATTTCTGAGAAAGTAATAGGGTATTAACTGGAGTTTTTCAATAGCTTTGTCGAACTTTGGCAGCGAAGTAACTCAATAAGTGCTGAACGGCAATTTAGAAGTTGAACTTCTCCGAAATGTAGACAATGAATATGTGAAACGTTTTGTGTGATCGGATTTCTACAAGGTCATAGCCCATAAATAGTGACCACAAACTGCTTTGCAGTTTAAGGACATGAACTAAATGGGTCCTGTTTGAAGGATTTTAGTGAAATCGCCTACTGTACCAATCAGCAGTATAATGTCGCCGTAATGTGTTCTAAACGTGTTTAGGAATCAAGAGAGAAGACTAAACTGCTTTATATTGTATATAGGACAAAAGAGGTATTCCATTCAGTTAACAGAAAGAAATCTCGATTAACGTTGATTATTAAGGTTTTTACTGACGATGATGTCATAAAGTTTAGAGTAATTTATATGTACGTTTAATATATACAATATTGCTGAAGCACTGTTGATAACTTTCGCTAGGCTGTGGGTTATATATATATATATGTGTATATATATATATATAAACGTATATACAAAGAGAGAGAGAGAGAGAGAGAGAGAGAGAGAAGATAGAGAGGAGAGACAGAGACAGAGAGAAGAGAGAGAGGTGGGTAGATACATTCATACACTCACATACACATATGTATGTCTGTTTGTGTATGCATATACAAGCCTCGTTAAACACACAAATTGCAACAAATGCTAAACTCCACTATCGCTGACGTAACGATGACAACGCTTCTGCTCTCTCACAGACATGCTTAAGACAACTGAAGAAAAGAATTTTCTGGATGACTAGAAAATTTTTTATGACTAACACGCTACGGCTATTAACGCACAGACATATTATTTGCATATATCTATATTTTACATTGCAATTATAACGGTTTTCTGCTATTCTATGATCTAGGAATTTGTACACCATAGTCGCCTAATTCCCTCTGATGAACCTGTCTTTCTCTTTGTATATTGTATTCCGTCACCCCTACATTCTTTGCTTCCACATAAAAAAAAACTTTACTTTCTCACTTCTCACAAATGTAGTTATCAGAAATCCATTCCCTCTTTGCCTCACTTTTCATATAACCGCAAGAATTTACAGATAAGCATAAGCTGTTTCACATCACTCGTATGAGATAGCATTCAATTTTTATTAGCACTTTCACCTCTAACTCCCATTAATTGCAACGTATATCATATAAGTGGAGGGGCGCAATGGCCCAGTGGTTAGGGCAGCGGTCGGATGATCGCGGTTTCGATTCCCAGATCGGGCGTTGAGTGTGCTTATTGAGCGAAAACACCTAAAAGCTCCACGAGGCTCCAGCAGGGGGTGGTGCTGACCCCTGTTGTACTCTTTCGCCACAACTTTCTCTCACTCTCTCTTCCTGTTTCTTGAGTAACGCTGCGATGGACTGGCGTCCCGTCCAGCTGGGGGCAACACATACGCCACAGAGACCGGGAAACCGGGCCCATGAGCCTGGCTAGGCTTGAAAAGGGCGCCGTTTATCATTATATGATATAAGGGTATCCCAAGATCCTGAAGGAACGGAGCATTCATTCTAAAGAGACTAATTTTTAAAATTATTAATTAGATCCTCCTTTCTGAAAGATATTCGGTATTAATCAATGAAATATTAGCAATATCTGCAATCGATGCAATCGATTATCGCTAGTCAATCATTTTAGTAAAAATTATATATTATTTACACATCATTCACCCGTCAAATACAAGTACAATCGCACGCATATTCACACATCCATTCTCTAATACTTACACATTAAGGTGACATCTAATTAGGAGAAAAACAGTCTGGTGTATTGGCGTTGAGTAAAATTACAACGAAACACATAATTACTTTGACTATAGTCAACTTTTATTCTGAAGTAAATGTAAGTTGAAAGAGACAAAATAGTGCTGATTGATTTTTAATTAAGAACAAACTAAGATAATTGTACAAAACCATTAATAGGATTCTTTCGACCGTGTTAAAATACACTACAGTTTTTTTCTTTCCTTTCAAAATCTTATCTATTATTATAATCATACTTAATTCAATTATGTTTTGCTATTCATAATCATGTTCTTAATATATTACTTTATCTAAAAGGTTTCATGAAATTTCAGCGTATCTTACAGTTTTGGAACTTAATAAAATTCAGTGTATCACTTGTTTTTAAGGTGGGATGACGTCTGGAAAATACGTTTACCTCTTATCTGTCTGGTTAACATATTCTACAATACATCCGTGAAATTTGATAACACTAGTAAAATCAGTAATATGGTGTTAGCTTCTAATACACATGTTCATTTCTAGCAACCAATTCATGTCGTTGTCTTCCCTATTATGGTCGATATCATTTCAGTAGCGACATTTAATGATTCCTGAAATTCTAGCTACTTTATTCAGATTAAAATTTTCTTTTATATTATGAACTATTTATTTCTTCACAACTCATTGCAACCACAAATCGACACTGTTTAAAATTCGGCTGAAATAATTCGCAGGCTGAAGAGCGGTAACAGCATCGGATGGCTCGCAGTATTTGTTTCGGTTCTTTGCCTTCCGAGTTCAAATTCCATCTACTTTGCTTGGAAAGTTGACTTGCATTGTAATCCAGTATAACACTATCACTTGACAGTGCGGCTACATAAAATAGGGCCTAATCTGTTGCAGGAATTTGGGCCATATGTTCGATTAGAGTATCTCTCCCACCAGTTTTGGGGGCCTGGTGAAAGGGGATAGATACAGTTCCTTCTCATTTAAAATTTAAAACAAAAAGAAAGCTAATATTGATGTTTAACATTGAAGTGAGCGTCTCAGATTTGGGTGGGGTAGAAGCGATATCTATAACAATATTCGCCTGTAGTGTGCATATTTTCGTATGTGTCTATGTTTGTATACGTGTGTGTGTATGTATGTATATATATATATATATATAATATATATATATATATATATATATATATATATATATATATATATATATACAGTATATATATATCTATACTTATATATATGTGTACATACATTATATATATATATATATCTTTTTTTTCTTTATCCCCGTCTGTCTTGATAGACAATGGGTTGCGCCAAGGGTGGGGCCTACTTTGATGATGTGCAGCGTCTGCTGTGACTGAACAGTCCAATTCTAGAGTGGCAGTCCTTGGTACAGTTGCTGCACACGAACATCGATGGGTACGTGTGGGGTGTTGCTGCAGTTGTCCTCCTCCTGTCCCGCCTGTCCAACCACAGCTGTGCCCTCCTCTCCTCAGCCATGGAAACGCCTTTCCTCACCGTCCGACGCCAGGCAGAGCGGTCAGCAGCTGTTTTCTCCCACGTGTCCACACAGATGTTGGCAGTCCTCAGGTCGCGCTTGCACACGTCCCTGTATCGTATATATATAATATATATATATATATACTCTTTTACTCTCTTTTTACTCTTTTACTCTCTTTTTACTCTTTTACTTGTTTCAGTCATTTAACTGCGGCCATGCTGGAGCACCGCCTTTAGTCGAGCAAATCGACCCCGGGACTTATTCTTTGTAAGCCTAGTACTTATTCTATCGGTCCCTTTTGCCGAACCGCTAAGTGACGGGGACGTAAACACACCAGCATCGGTTGTCAAGCAATGCTAGGGAGACAAACACAGACACACAAACACACACATACATATATATATATACATATATACGACAGGCTTCGTTCAGTTTCCAAATCCACTCACAAGGCATTGGTCGGCCCGAGGCTACAGTAGAAGATACTTGCCCAAAGTGCCACGCGGTGGGACTGAACCCGGAACCATGTGGTTGGTTATCAAGCTACTTACCACACAGCCACCCCTGCGCCTATATATATATATATATATATATATATATATTTGTTACATAGTCATACATACATTATATATACATATCCATCAACAGGCCCTGCCCTATTTAACATTGTCTTAATACAGATGTAAGAGGAAAAGGAACCCCTCACCTTTAAATGGAATCTGGACACATTTCTTCAAGGAATACCAGATAAGCCACCTATACCTGGATAAAACTCACTTAAGAACTCCCTACTCGAGTGGGCTGTAATACCACAAAACATGACTTGAAAAGGATTTAGATAATCCTATCAGGCGCTGGTATTAGGTGGTACACACACACACACACACACACATATTTATATAGGGTGAATTCACACAAAAAAAGAGACGAAGAGAGATGTATTAGAATAACGCTCGGGAAGTGAAAAGTCTTTAACGTTTCGAGCCTACGCTCTTCCACAGAAAGGAACACAGAAAGGAACAAGGAGAGAAAATAAAGAATGTGTAGTGGCTAGCGATCTATCATGGCGATGTTTGAGATATACGCATATGTTTCTATATACATTATAATAATTATATATGCTTGTACATATGTATGCAAATGTATATATTTGCGTACTAAGTATAGAGAAGAATCGTAAACAGTTCTCAATACCAAAGTTAGAGTGCAATTCATAAATGTAACAGCCTGCATGTTTCACCTGGTTATTTGACATACACCTTTACGGCCATAAAACTGGATTTTCAGTGCCTAGGTAGTTTTACATTTCATGTACAAACTGATGATAGAAACATAAAATTTGAACAGTGTCGTGGTGTCAGCCCTTGCAGTTATGCGTACATACATACATACATACATACATACATACATACATACATACATACATACATACATACATACATACATACATACATACATACATACATACATACATACATGCATACATACATACATACATACATACATACATACATACATACATACATACATACATACATACATACATACATTCATGCATACATGCATGCATACATGCATACATACATGCATACATTCATACATACATTCATACATATGTACGAATTACGCGTACCTATAAATATATATAATTAATATAGACAGCAGTCTATAATTGTCAATAAATAT
>NC_043002.1:99031391-99048891 GCF_006345805.1 Octopus sinensis
CATAATATTTTTCTTTTTATCTCCGAGGACCGGTTTCGTGTAAAGCGAAAGCGTATTTTCTGTTTTGAAATGGAGTTTTTGAAAAATATGTCCTCTATCGAAGGTACATACACATTTAAAAACTAAACCATACTAATCTACTGTTAAAGAAATCTTTCATGTTATATAGTTGCTAGCGACTGTCCTAGTTCAATATTTATCTATATTCAAAAGCAACCATCGCTGGCTCTCGTAAATTGGTACCGTGAATGGCATGAATGACTACTCTTACCCTTTCTCCATCTCTCTCTCCACCTCTCTCGCCATCTCTGTCTCTGTCCCTCTCGTTCTCTCTGTCTATCACTCTCATACAACCTGTGCGCTTTAAGCAGCAGGAATATTCTTCAATCAGCGGTTTGGTTCTTTATTTTGCTCTGTTGCATTCAAACTATCGTACAGAGATGGTGAAAGGCATTAGGAAGTCGTTTTTAGTTATTTCGGTTTCGGACTTTGCTTCTGAATAGAACTGGTGGTGATGTTTGGTGTGTTTACTATCATCAATTAAACTAAATATTTCAACACAAGGATTCCATGACGACAAATATAATGGCGAAGAAAAAGACGCCGCCGCCGCCACCGACGACGACGACGATGAATACGAATATACATGGTAGAAGCATTAGTAGAATTTCAATTCCTGCAAGCTAGCTTTCTATGGGTAAATGTGTGTGTGTGTGTGTGTGTGTGTTTCTTTTCTTAGTTTTATACTGGTGGATATTTACTAATGAGGTTGGTCCTGGTTTACATAAAGACCCAGCTGTATTGCTTGATAAAGAATTCTAGGAGACAGAAAGGCCTGTTGGATTAGGTTTACTTCATGAAATACTTAAAGCCAACAACGACGTAAAAAACAAACAAACAAACAAAACAACACAGAAGAAACGCCGCCGCCGCCGCCTTCAACACCACCACCACCACCGCCACCCCCACTATTCTAATTCTATCAGCAGCAGCTCCTCCAGCCACAAACAGTGAGAACACTTGGCTTTCATTATTGATTTACATTGTTTTCACGTGTTTGTGAAAGCGTGTCTGTGTGTGAGGAAATGTGCGTACATATGGGAATCATTCTGAGAAGGCTTGAGTATGTGTATTTATATGTTCGTATAAGCCTGTATTGATGTCTAAGTAAATATACACGATATCTTTCTATGCGATTATTTATAGGTCTCTTTCTCTAGATCCGTTAAAGTCGAAATAATTTTGTATACCTTGGTTGTGCAGTCTTCTGTGTACTTGTGTAAGTTGTAGATGTGTACATGCATGAATATATACATATATGGACGGAGGCATGACTGTGTGGTAAAAATTTTGCATCCCGACCATATGGCTCAGGGCTCTGTCCCACTGCGTGGCACGTTGCCGCAGATGTCTTCAGCTATAGCTTCGGGTCGACCAAAGCCTTGTGAGTTGATTTAATAGACGCAAACTGAAAAAAGTCAGTCATATATATATAATATATATATATATATATATATTATATATATATATATATAGGGAGAATTCACAAAAACAAAAAACAAAAGACGAAACAGGTGGTGTAGACAACAAACAAATGTATTAGTATAACGCTCGGGAAGTGAAAAAGTCTTCTACAGAAAGGAACACAGAAATAAACAAGGAGAGAAAATAAAGAATGTCTAGTGGCCAGCGATCAATCAATCTATCTATCTATCTTTCTATCTATCTATCTATCTATCTATCTATCTATCTATCTATCTATCTATCTATCTATCTCTATGTATCTCTCTCTCTCTCTCCTCTCTCTCTCTATATATATTATATATATATATATATATTATATATATATATCTATATATATATATATTATATATATATATATACAGAAACACATATATATATATACTAGCAGTATCGCCCGACGTTGCTCGGGTTTGTAAGGGAAATAACTATATAAGCATTTTTAGAGAGTTATAGCCAAAAAATAGCAAAAAATGCATTAAAATTTGAAAAAAAATTAAGGTAAATTTTTTTTAAATCGTTGACACATCGTAGATATTTTTAGAGAGTTACTTCCCTTATACAAAAGCGAAAAAAATGCATTAAAATGGAAAAATATGATGGTAATTTTTTTAAAATCGTAGACTCATCGTAGACGCGCGCTAATACCCAGAAGGGCTCGATATGAATCACGACTATAAGATACCCGCTTTTGGTTAAACTGCACCGCAAAATGTGGGAGTAGTTAGGAATCTAAATCGTAGGAGACAGACACACAACTTCACTCTTATATAAAGATGCTTTTTTTTTCAGTCATAGAGTTAGATTTATGAAGGTCTTCAGTAGAAAATCCTTCGAATTCTGACTCGCTGCTTGATATAATGAAATTCGTATCCATTTTTTGTCAGAATTACAAATTTTGAAAACACAATAGGAACAAATTTCGGAAAAAAATCTCCCATAATTCACGGAATTAAAATTACACTTCGATTTTTGTACAAAACTATAGTTGAAGTGTTTACGAAGTATAATACGTGTTTTCACGAATGTACTAAAGAGATTTGCTCTGATATTCTCATTTAAATATGAATAGGTAAATTCGGGCGGTTTGGTAACGAAAGGGTTAAACGGATGCATACATTTATTAATCTCTTATTATAATAACTATATATAAGTGTCGTCTGTTTATACATAAACACTGTTTCATACTGCAATTACATATACATATATCTATATATAATATTATATAATAAAATATATACAGAGTAAAATAAAAACCAATTTACCTTTTCTGTATTGTTATAGCAATTCCACCGTCCGTGTGTCTTTGCAAATGTGTTGGAATGATAAGTGAGTTGTGTTTTGGCGCCTTTTTTACTAATAACAAACACACACGTGATTGTATGTAGTTGTTTGAAACGTTTGTGTTATATGTATGTGTATGCGTGTGTGTGAGGAATGACACACACACACTCACGCACGCACACATGTACATCAATGCTTTCGGAGTGATATGTTAAAAAATTGAGTTTTCTCGAATTTTGTCTTAATTGGTGGTAAAATTGAAAGAAATTTTTTATGGCATCACCCATTGAAGTACTCTGAAAAATCATGGGTACACTCTAATTGAAGAAATTGTGTGAGGAGTAAATTGTTATGTATTTATTTGGTTCTGTTTGCTGTTTTTTTTTTTAGTAGTGGTTTAAGGTACACTACTTTCGTTTTATCGAATTAGTTTCACTTTAATCGCTGCAAATGTGCAAAGAGAAAGTCGCAGAAATGAGTGATAGCGTGAGTGAATGAGATCGCTCCCTTTTTGTGTGTGTGCGTGTGCGTGTGGTGTAAACCACATTAAGAAAGGCATTGACATACATACCAGAATGTGAGTTTTCTGTAAATTTTGCTTAATTGGAGTTTAAATTTTAAAAACTGGACCTGGCATGACCCGATGCATTCTACTCTTAAAAATGCTAGGTAAATTGTAATTGAAGAAATCCTATATTGTAGATTTCTATAAGTTACAAAGGGAGGCAGATAAAATCTGCCTTTTATAATAAGAGATATATATATTTGGGAGAGTATACGTGTGTGCGTGTGTGTGTGTCTTTGTGGCTTGGCAACTGGTGTTGGTGTGTTTACGTCCCCGTAACTTAGTGCTTCGGCGAAAGAAAGCTGACTGAATAAGTACCAGGCTTAAAAAATATGTCTTGGGGTCGATTCGTTCGATTAAAAGATTAAAAGATTAAAAGATGTTGCTCTAGCATAGCCGCAGTCACTTGATTGAAACAAATAGAAGCATGGCAGAATATATATATAAGTAACAAAACGAAATTCTGTGTGTCAGTGTGTCACACTTTGACCCCCACTCTCACTATTCAATGACACTTCCACTATTCCACATGTTAGGGGTAAGAGTAATAGTAGACATAGAGACGGTAGTAGATTGACGGTTGTGATGGTAATGGGGTGATAGTAATAGTATGAAGTGTAGTTGTGATGGAGGCGGAGGCGACGGTGAGGAATAAGGTGGAGGGAGTAGCCGAGGCAGTCAAGGATGATGGTGATAGTAAACAACGTGAAAGCCAGTGGTGATAGTGGTGGAGTGGAATACGGTGAAGAGAAAGGTATTGATGGCGGTGTCGTCAGAAGTCTGAATGGCGTGTATGAAGTGTGAATGGTGCGGCGATGGTGGTGGTGGAAGTAATGATGAACGTTGAAGACAATCAACAGAAGAAGAGAGAGAGGGAGAGAGAGTGAGAGGGTGAGGAAAAGAAATAGTTTAGAAAAAATTGTATTGACCTCCTGAATGAGAAGATAAAAAATATTGTTTATCATGCTGCTTTGCAAATAAGTTCTAAATCGACACATTCTATTATTGTTTCGATGAAAATTGTTCATTTCTTGAAAAATATTGACCAAATTTAATAAAATTTAATATGTACTCGATGGATGAAGTGTCATTATTGGGCCCACAGGAGCTAGCGTAAAAGCTACACAATAGGGCGGTTTTAAGCAAGTATGTATACTAGAGAGAGAGAGAGAGAGAGTGAGATAGAGAGAGAGAGAGAGAGAGAGAGATGTCTGAATATGAATGCGTGTGTGTGTTCTTATGGTTATGTCATCTTGTGTCACGATGAAGTTGTATGAGAATGCTGCCAAATATAATTACACATGTATTTGAATTTATGCATGGATATGACATATTTGGGCTTATGTTTCTGCCTGCAAGTTTATAAGAATTTAAGCACCACATCGGAAATCAAGCAAAGAAAGAGGGTGTCGATCCCGGTTAATTCTCACATTTACAGCGGGCATTATACTGACCTACCTTCTGAGTGAAACTATATATGTGTGTGTGTGTTTGTGTGTCTATATATATACGTATATACATGTACATACATACAAACACACACACACACACACATAGTTAATCCAAACATGAACAAGGAGAAAACACAACAACGCGAGGTCGTGGAACAAGTATAGTGTTATTGGACGCTCAAGAAAGGAAAGAAAGAAGGAGGATCTAACGTTTCGAGCGGAGCTCTTCGTCAGAAATATAGTAAAACGGAAACTCCCAAGGAAGGGAAGACGGAGAAAGAAAATCGCCAACGATACACACCCGGTCACATACTGAAATGACCGGAAGGGAATGGGTGAAGAAAGAGTTCTTTCAAAGACAGGAGAGTGCAAGCGAAGGAAGTATGTGTGTGTATGTGTGGGTATGTGCGTGCGCGCATGTCTCTGTGTGTGTGTGTATGTGTGTGTTTGTGTGTGGTTGGGCTTAGTATCGTTTAAGGTATTAAGAAGAATTTATAGTAAGAATTTTGGTAGGAGTGGCTGCCTGTTGTGTGTCTACATACACATGTGTGTCGGAGGATGGTCAGTAGAAGGGTCCGGTAGTTTGAAGTATGTGTGAATGCGTGTATGTATTTGTAGTGTGTGTGTATTTTGTTTGCAGTCTGTATGTGTATGTGTGTGTGTGTGTTTGTGTGTGTATGTGTGTATGCGTGGGAATATGTGTGTGCGTGGAGAAACTATACTTTACTCTGTGTATGTGTGCGTGTGTGCTTGTATGTGTGTGTGTGTGTGTTTACATGTATGTATAATTGTGTGTGGAGAAACTATACTTTACTCTGTGTATGTGTGCGTGTGTGCTTGTATGTGTGTGTGTTTACATCTATGTATAATTGTGTGCGTGTATGTATGAGTGTGTGCTGTGTGTGCGTGGGCGGTATCTGTGGGTTCATTTCCGTGAGCAGGTGTGTGTATGTGTGTGCGTGTGTATATACACGTATGTGCGTGTGAGTGTATGTGCGGGTGTACATGTGTGAGTATGTACGTGTGTATTTTGTGTGTCTGCATGTGTATGTGTGTGAACGAGGGGGTTGTGTAGGGGGTATAGGTGCGTTTTTTGCGCGTGTATGCATCTGCGTGTGTGTAAGCGTGTACATATATATATATGCGTGTAGTTGCGTGTATGTGTGCGTGTGTATGTGTGCGCGTGTGTATGTGTGTGCGTATGTGCGTATGTAGGTGTATATACGTGTATGGGGCTGTATTAGGTATGTGTACATTGGTGTGCGTGTATGCGTGCGTATGTATGCGCATGTGTGTGCGTGTGTGTATATGTTTCTATATGTGTATGCGTATGTGTATGTGTGTGTGTGTATGCATATATTGTGTGTGTATGTATATGTATGCGTGGGTGCGTGGTTGTGTGTGGGGTTTGTGTAGGCGTATATGTGCCTACCTGTGTGTATTTTGTTGCGTGTATGCGCGTGTGCTTGGGTATGTGTGTGTATGCGGTTGTGTGTACGTTTATGTGTGTGGACCTACCCAGCGGAGACGATGACGAAGAAGGCGAAGAGACAGAGGCGGAGAATGGTGGATTGTTAGTGAGGCGTGTGGAATAACTCATTATTGGTAATATGATCTTCCCATATATATATATATATATATATATATATAATATATATATATATATATATATATATATAGATGCATACATGTACACATAATAATGCATCCATAGTATACACACACGCACACACACATACATATATATATGTGTGCGTGTGAGTGTGTGTGTGCGTGTGTGTGTGTGTGTGTGTGTGTGTGTGTGTGTGTCAATTATAATATTATTGAACTTTCAGATGAGAAAGAAATTATATATTCATGGTAATTGTCCAAATATTTTAATCACATCAATTCGGTCACATAACTAATTTCATGGTCCGGTGAAAATTAAGAGTGTAAATGTTTTATTTGAAATGTCAAATGTTTGATTAAACGGCACAGAGTTGTCACGTGTTTCGTGTCGGACTGGATTAGTCACTTATCAATCTTGACAGATAAGTCAGATTAAGGACAGTCAGAAAATTGAGTCTTCATGTATAATAACACAGCAATGATATCCAACATCATGTGATAAACTGACGAGGATTTGATAGTAATTAATACAAAAATAAATAATTGCTAATAATTATGTATTTTCTTATAAACAACTAGCAGTATCGCCCGGCGTTGCTCGGGTTCGTAAGGGAAATAACTATATAAGCATTTTTAGAGATGTAAAGTATAATAGCCATCTCAATATGGCTAACCACAAGGGGGGGGTGTTACTGTAGCTTTTTACGTTCTGAGATTTAATAATAAATTTTTGGAGAGTTACTTCCCATATATATGCCAAAAATGCATTAAAAATGGAAAAAATTTATGGTAAATTTTTTTTTTAAATCGTAGACTCATCGTAGACGCGCGCTAATACCCAGAAGGGCTCCATATGAATGACGACTATAAGATACCCGGTTTTGGTTAAACTGCACCACAAAATGTGGGAGTAGTTAGGAATCTAAATCGTAGGAGACAGACAACACACAACCTCACTTTTATATATAAAGATATTGTGAAGAAAACATTTGTGAGCAGTAAAAGCATCGACATCAGAAATAATAACGATGGTCAAACCAATGTTGTATGTGGTTGTTCGGCATGCCGGAAGCAGCTGTCAATTGTTCTCAAAGTACATCCCTATCGATATATCCTAACCAAACTAGGATACGATGGAAGTACAGTCCCTGATATACATACTTGCAGGGACAGTCAGGACTGGTACAGTTCTTATTACACATCTGCTCAAACTGGTAGATATAAAATATCAGATTATTTAATAGTTACCACATTCGGCTTACGATCATAAAATTATGCACCTGTTTCCCGGACCAGGTGGTGGATATTTTCCAAGGTGCTTCATTTCAAATTTTCTCGGTTTACTCACTCGAAATTGCCTGCCACCACTATCACTACCATCACCTCCGCACCAGCAACAACAGTGGAGGCGAAATGGCCCAATGGTTAGGGCAGCGGACTCGCTGTCGGAGCATCGCGGTTTCGATTCCTAGACCGGGCGTTGTGTGTGTTTATTGAGAGAAAACACCTAAAGCTCCACGAGGCTCCGGCAGGGGGGGGGGGAGCGACCCCTGTTGTACTCTTTCGCTCCAACTATCTCTCACTCTTTCTTCCTCTTTCTTGTCCCCGACTTCCTACGCAACTGCTGAGCCTGGATGCGCATTCATCCATCCGTCGATGCTCTCGGTGTCGGGGGTTGACCTGCTTTCTCTTCTGCGGGTCTTACGAATAGCAAAGGACCACGTTTCGGACTTCTCCCACTGGACGAAGACCGCTACGCTCAACAGCAGCAACAACAATGGCAGTAGCAGCAACAGTAGCATCTACGAGCTCATCTTGTGTTAGTCTGATATTCCATCCAGGATGAGTCTTTTAAAGATATGAATAAAGACAGACATCCTTCGTTTTGTGCTGTAGAAGGTTGTCAGCATAGTTCAGTTGCTACAGTGGCTTCGCTGACGATAATAATGACCTAGAAATAAAGATTAACAAAACTAGTAATTTTTTCTAAGGTCAACAAAACTAGTAATTTTAAAGATGTATCGTAGAGGTAATTGACTTCCTTCCAAAGAATGTATTTGACTAATTGACTCCCAAAAGGAGGAACGGTAAAGAAGATCCCAGCGTGATTTGAGCTTAGAATAAGAAACTATGTAACCAACATTACAATACAGATTGTCCACTATCTTATCGATTTTATTTTCAGCAGCAATTGTTCCTACCATAAATTTGGCGGACGGTGTTAATTGATGAAATCGATTCCAAGTAATATTGAATATTATATTGATCGCAGAAAGATGGAGGGAAAAAATGACCGGCAGAATTTGAACTTAGAACATTCGGTTAGTTCCACCAATCCACCGCCTAATTTATATTATAAATATTTCTAACATAGTACAAGGAGAAGAATTTGGTGAGAGGAGTCAGTTGATTAAATAAACCCCATTACTTCTCCAGTTCTTATTTTAAGTCAAAAGCAATGATGACGTCAGTAGGATTTGAACTCATAACAACGATCTGGAAGAAATATCACAATTAAATTTGTCCGATGCGCTAACTATTCTACCTAACTACACTCAACAATAATTACAAAAATATTGGTTTCAAATTTTGGCATAAGGCCAGCAATTTCGTGGAAAGGAGCAAGTCAATTAGATCGATCCCACTGCTCAACTGATACATATTTTATCGACCTCGAAATGATGAAAGGCAAAGTCGACAACAGCGGCATTTGAACTCAGAACGTAGATTCGGAAGAAATGCCGCGAAGCATTTTGTTCGGCGCGATAACGATTCTAACAGCTCGCCGCTTTACAATAACAGAAAATATTAAGTCCTATCTTTGGACCAACGTTCCATTTCTATGTTGTGTACGCAGATTCGATTATGATTACTCCATTACGTAATTATTTTATCAGCCGTAGAAAAATTTAATAATAGATATTTTATTAAATATTCTACTGATTCTACCAATATATAGTTCTCAATAATAATGGTTTCAAATCCTGGCAGAGGGCCAGTAGATTTGATGGAAAGGGCAAGTTTATATCATTGACCTCAGTACTTGAACGGTATATATTTTATCGACCCAGAAAAGAGGAAAGACAAAGTCTACCTCAGTGGAATTTGAACTCAGCACGTAAAGACGGATGTTGTGATGCTAAGCATTTTGCCTCACAATCCTCAATAATGATAGAGCAAGGATAGAATTGTTGGGGACTGAATATGAAGTAAATCTTGCCTGAAGAATAAAAATGGGATTTGAACTCAGTACACTATGTATATTACTAGATATGAGATAATTTAGCCAGTGGCCCATTGAATGCGTCAACCAATATACTGTACCTCTTATAATAACAGTTTAGAATTTAGGCGCAAGGCCCGAAATTTTAAGAAGAGTGGAGTTAATTGACAGTGGCTTTGACATCAGTACTTGTAATATAACCCCATGGTATTAAAAGAAAGTCAACCCCTACATGATTTGAATTCAAAAGGTAAAGAACCAGACGAAATGTCGCAAAGTATATCTCCTGATGCTTTAACAATTCTGCCAGCTTACTACCTTGACTACTCTTATTTTGATTGTCTCTACCTTAAGCACATGGTCAGCAATTTTAAGGGGAAGATTTAGCTGATGCCTTCAAGACTAATGTTTGATTTGCATTTTATCTTACCAGCCTCAAAAAGATGCAAGACAAGATTTAACGCAACTGTGATAAGAACTAGAAACGTGAAGAAGCAGAAGACATATACAGCAAAAGAAAATTTCCCGACGATCTAACAATTTAATCAGTTCTCTTTGCGCAAAGAGAACATTGCGCTCCTTAAAATCAGGGAAATAATGGTTCTAAACTTTAGCTCAAGGGCAGCAATTTTAAGTAAGTGAACACTAGGGTTGATCGCATCGACCTTAGTATTTAACTAGTACTAACTTCATCGACCCCGAAAAAATGAATTGTACAGTCACCATCGGCGGAATTTGAACTCAGAACGAAAAGAGCCGGAATATAGTCATAGAAAAAGTAATGATCATTTTGCCCTGAACCCAAATTCGACATTTATGTTGACATAAATATGAACTCTTAGATGTAAACTTCACAGCTAGCATTGGTCATAGGAGTGAGGGGGAATATTGTGTTAGTATATTTAGCTAGCCACATAAAAGTAATTTTCATTTGTATAATAATTTTCTCTCTAATTAGAAAACAACATACTTAAAGTTGCGGTGTTCAATGAATTCGTTTCTTTCCACAGTTTCTTATCGATTGTAAGGCGATAGAATGCATACCTGTAAATTTTGAAAAAAAAGCACATGCTATGGAATAAAAAAAACAACGAATTATTTGTATGATTTATTACACAACACTCACACATACACACACGCGCACAAACATGTATATCTACCTATCAATTTGTATACATACCTATATACATGTGTGTATATATATATTGTGTGAGTATATATATATATATGTATGTATGTATATATATATATATATATATATATATATATATATATATATATATATATATATATATGTATATACTCAAACACACATACGCACACATATATTAATTTAGCAAAGTAGTGGAAGATCACACTACGTGAAGACCATTTCTAAGACCATATTTAATTATCTTATTAATTGCATTGAATAATTGTTTTCGAATAAATTCGATATATGAATGTATTGTTAATGAATTAATTAAATTGCTAAAAGTATATTCAGAGACTGCAAGTAATTTTCATTAACATTCTGAACGCCTTATTCGGTCCTGAATATGGCAAAAAATAATTAATTTCAATTTAAATGTATTAAAATTAAAAGAGACAGAAAAAGAAAAATCACGCACTTACACCCATACACCAACGCACAAATCTTGAATAGATACAGAAAAATGTAAAGAAAGTTTTGAAGATTTATTCTATACAAGTTTGAAGTTTTATTCATGTAACATTAATTAATAATTAAAGACGAGGCACTATAACTACTACTTTATAGATTATGGTTTGTATTCTTATTCTTTCGCCAGTACAGTACTGTGCTCATGGCCGGGTTTCTTAGTATTTTAGCACTGAATGGTTACAAGCCAAGGGGCATCTATACTAATAGTTTTCAGTTATGATTTCTCGAAATTTGTAGTAGCATATTCCATAGAAAATATGCTTCAAACTTAAACATTTAGAAAAAAACAAATGTATAAAGACTACTGTTTACTATTCCAAGATTCCAAGTAATCAAACTTGTGTGTAGCAAAATTATAATTATTTGTATTTTCAGGTCTCTCAATGATTAGTGAGGATTTTTTAAGATTTAATTTATGTTTTGAAAGTTAGTTACGTATCCCGATATTCTTGCCGCACCTGATTTCAAAATCACTGATCTTCAAGGACGCTCGATTTGGTAGAAACAGTAGCAAAATCTCCTTCAAATGACTTGCTATCGTCTTCAGAAAGGCATTAGAATATGTTATCTATAGCATAAAAATAATACGAGTTGGCCATGGCTTGATTGCAAAGCAGGGCCTTGCGCCTTAGGTCACATTCGGCCCAGGCACTGCTTTACAGTTAACAAATTCAAGGTTAATTGCAATATTATTCAAGAGATTTAGTGGTCATTAGTTCGAATATATTGTGGATGTTAAACTGTGTATCGCCATTCCATCTTAGTTCATTTAACCCAAATTAAAAAATTATGCGCCATGTCCTCTGGGAATATTTCTTGAAAAGGATTTACGTCACATTTCAGTAATTAAGAAATATGTTTTTCCTCATAAACACAATAAAGATACATAGATTCATAGCATTTATCTACCATTGAGTTTTTTGAAACATTTATATATACATATCTAGAATATGGTTGAGGAATTGATGGCTCAAACGGAAATACGCCAGAAAATAATGCTAGATCTTTATCCACCTTTACATCTTCATGGAAGTGTAACGAAATTATCATCAACCTTATGTTTTCCGAAATATTACATTCAAAAGGAGACGAGCTCATATCTCTGGTTTTGAATTTAGCATATGCAATAGTCCGGGGACCCCCTTCGGTCACGACACTGACCATGGGATTGCACCTAGAAAGTTATCCTCCTAGTCACAAGTCTGGGCAGCCGCCCATGCATACCGCCCCCCCCTCTCCACGCCACCAGTGTTATTCAAGGGAAAGGCAAAGGCCGATACAGCTTGGCACTCGTGCCGTCGCAACTCATTTCTACAGCTGAGTGAACTGGAGCAACGTGAAATAAAGTGTCTTGCTCAAGAACACAACACGCAGCCCGGTCCGGGATTCGAGCTCACAACCTCACGATCGTAAGCTCGACGCTCTAACCACTGAGCCATGCGCCTTCACATACGCAATAGTAAATATATAATATTATCATATAAATCGAGAAAACATTTCAGTGTTTTCTTATCAAGAGAGGAGCAGAGGGAAAAGAAAAAGTAGTGAAGATGTTTCGTAGCTCTCTCTCTCTAACTTAAATCTAGTTTGCGCACGAGTGATGGCATCCGTTTATATGCATATATACACTCGCGCGTACGCAGCCGCACCACATATATAAATATATTTAGGCATGCATGTATATTTGAAAGGCGCATTCCATTTAATATTACACATTTGCGTGCATAAAGACTGTTGTATGCTTGATAATACATAAATTCGGAGTTATATCAGTGACACAAGGGATACTTGTTACCAATATAAGATAGAATTTCATAAATAGTTTGATAAAGATTAAGAAACAGAAATAAGATTGCTCAAGATGTGATTTTCAGCTTTTTGATAAACGACGTTGTGGCATTACTCGTTCTCATTTAATCATCAGTTTTACCGTTAAATATTTAGTATTGGTAGCATATCCTCCAAACATGCAATGATCGGGAGATCTAAATCAGTCAATATATGGTTAAAAGCATCACGATAGCGACAACGTTATTTAAACAAACCCGTTACTATAAACTACGACTTGTTTATATTTCTATCCTTAAATTACAATTTTCAAAATAATTCTGAAGAATAAAAAACAACAGCGACAAACTACTTTATTACGGTGTTAGGACAATTCGTCCCCAGTTATTTCGTCGTTGTTTAATTTGTCCCCGGTCAATTCGTCGTTGTTCAATTCATCCTCAGGTCAATTATTTACTGGCCAATTCGTCCCAAAATACTCTTAAATGTGATTCTCGAGGGAAAGTTTAGAACAACCACTTAAGAATTAAAATTGTCGTTGGGCACTTTTAGATATATTTTTCCTTTACCCATCAATCCCTCCCTCCCTCCCTCCCTCCCTCCATCCATCCATCCATCCTTCCTTCCTTCTCTCTCTCTCTCTCAAGTATCTGCGCTGAACAGTTTAGGAACAAAGATTTTCAAGCAAAGCGAATTAAATTTATTCAGTACGCTTACCCATCAACAGGACTACCTGCAAGACCATAACTTTAGAGAAAGGAAAAATCAAAGACGTTGATCAAGAAATATATATGTACACAAAACATAAGTCGAATGCAACTAGATTGAAGATATACTGGAGGCGCGAAAATCGTGTGTGCAAGGCGAGACTTCAAACAGATGAAAATTATAAAGAGCTTAAGAAGATTGGGATCCATAATCATGCTTCAACTGCTGCAGAAGTAAATGCAAGGATCATCTTTATATATGAAAGTACGGTTGTGTGTCTGTCTCCTACGATTTAGATTCCTAACTACTCCCACATTTTGCGGTGCAGTTTAGCCAAAACCGGGTATCTTATAGTCGTGATTCATATCGAGCCCTTCTGGGTATTAGCGCGCGTCTACGATGAGTCTACGATTTAAAAAAAAATTTACCATCATTTTTTTTCATTTTAATGCATTTTTTCGCTATAATATAAGGGAAGTAACTCTCTAAAAATGTTTACGATGAGTGAACGATTTAAAAAAAAATTTACCATCATTTGTTTTCCATTTTTAATGTATTTTTTGCTATTTTTTGGCTATAACTCTCTAAAAATTCTTATATAGTTATTTCCCTTACAAACCCGAGCAACGCCGGGCGATACTGCTAGTAGTTTCAAATATTAAAGTATATTTCATCTCGTGATGCCCTTCGCTCAGTTATCGCTAGTGAAGTTCAGAATTTAAACGACTGTACATTGTCGCATATACCTACGTTTGCACAGCTCAATAGGAATATTATACGTTGGAGGCAAGCTGATTCCAACTGTGCTGCCACGCCATTTACATATGCTGAGTTTTCCATTCCGAGATAATATTCGTACCTTGTCAATAATGAAACGTATTTACAGATGGAACATTTCAATGCTGCTCTAGTATAATTTCTTTGAGTGGAGGCGCAATGGCCCAGTGGTTAGGGCAGCGGACTCGCGGTCATAGGATCGCGGTTTCGATTCCCAGACCGGGCGTTGTGAGTGTTTATTGAGTGAAAACACCTAAAAAAGCTCCACGAGGCTCCGGCAGGGGATGGTGGTGATCCCTGCTGTACTCTTTCACCACAACTTTCTCTCACTCTTACTTCTTGTTTCTGTTGTACCTGTATTTCAAGGGGCCGGCCTTGTCACTCTCTGTGTCATGCTGAATATCCCCGCGAACTACGTTAAGGGTGCGCGTGTCTGTGGAGCGCTCAGCCACTTACACGTTAATTTCACGAGCAGGCTGTTCCGTTGATTCGGATCAACCGGAACCCTCATCGTCGTAACCGACGGAGTGCTTCCAGTATATTTTCTCAGTTATATATACTTCAAAACTGACTTTCTATTTGTTTCTTTGCCTCGTTCTTTCTATTTTGCTTGCGCGTTTCGTTTTTCTCCCTTTCTCCTCTTCTACATTTTCCTTTATAGTTCTCGTGCATTCTTTAAATTGCTTGCTACCCCTCTCATAAAACTGTTAACGCGATATGACAGTATGCGTGTGTGTGTTTGCCTAACTACCTACCTACCTACCTATATATGTATATATATATATATAATTAATATAAAATATATTTTATACATATATAATTTATATAATATATATTATATATATAATTAATATAATATAATATATATATATATAATTGATATAATATATAATATATATATAATACACACGCACATATGTATGTAAGCCGTCTATATGCATCTCCAACAATAGCGAGTAGTCGCCGTATTTCATTTCATAACGGGTACCTCTGATAAGCGCAGGGTTACACTATCTGACTGTTACCTAACACTCCGCTGAACTCCTAGTGCGAAACCGTAATGGATATATAATACTATAGACTTCATTTAATCTCTCTCTCTCTCTTTCAATATACATAAACACACACACACACACACACACACACACACACACATATATATATGCGAACTCTGAAACACCAGCCATTTTCACGGAAGTAACGGCCGTTGAAACATATTCAGAGTATTGTAAAGAAGGAATGAATTACACACGCATACGGACATATGGATACACTCACAGATATACGGGCACACACACTTACACACACATGTACATGTGATATGTAGGTGTATTCCAATTAGCATGATTATATATATTTTAAGTATATATAAATGTTATGAACATATATATATATTTATGTGTGTGTGTGTATGTGTGTGTGTGTGTGTGCGCGTGTATGTGTGTGCGTGTGCGTGCGTGTGTATACATGCATACGCATGTATATATACTTGGTTCAGAACAATATCAGAGAATGACAGTAAAGATAAGATATAAAGAGGAATTTGGTTTAAATTTTAATGTTAAACACTACAATATGAAGAGTGCATTCGTGTATGAGTTTTGCTGTGTACATGTGTGCGTGTGCTTGTTTGTGAGAGAGAGGAAGAGAGAGAGAGTGACAGAAAGAAAAAAACAGAGGGAAACTGATTTATTTATTTTCTGGCTCACACCCCACACATTATATTCGCAGTGAAACACTATACTAAAACATTAACCACATTCATTTTGTTATCTTTTAAATCTTAACTTTTAGTAACATTTTGCTATTTCCTCTTGCGTTGTCATATCTTATTAATCACCTATAACGGAACAGGCTTAACACCTGCAGTCGAGGTATGTATGAAATACGCACACTTCAGAATTGAATGTACGTTCGTATTTATGTATGTACGTATGTACGGGGAAACTAAAACACCCACTCACTACCCACACATATACACACACACCCTCACACATTCGTACGTATTCATGTATAAATGTATGTGTGTGCATTGTTATTACAATATATATATACATCACCATCAAAATACAGGTCCAGATACTGCAACAGCTGGTTCAGAGGATCACAGCTCTTTAACATCCTCCTAAATGCCTGAGAGACTTACATGGTGTGGATGTGGGTTTCTTAAAACTAAACGGATCTCTTCTTGTTGGGAGTCCCAGATGAACCTACCTCACGACAGGAGACACGGATGCGGGCAGCAGCATCGAACTCCCTGTTGATCAAGTGCCACGTATCAGAGGTGGATTCACAAACTAGTGTAGCTCATTCGGCGGTGGTGCCCCAGCATGGCCGCGGCCTTCGGGCTAAAACATTTTTTTTTTTTTAAGGATTTTAAGGATATATATATATATATATATATATATATATATATATTATATATATATATATATACTTAAAATATAATTGTCACATATATTTACAGATAAATTCTTCTGTTACATCGTATCGAGGTCTCTTTCATTCTGTTGTCTTGCCATTTGTAGTAATACTTTATATATATATATATACGTGTGTGTGCATGCATATCTCTATCTATCCTATCTCTCTATCTATCTATCTATCTATTATCTATCTATCTATCTATCTATCTATCTATCATCTATCTATCTATATATATATATATATAATATATATATAATATATATATATATATTATATATATATAAGCTAACATAAATATGTAAACGTATGTAAGTATGTGTGTGTGTGTGTGTGTGCGGTGTGCGAGGGTGGGCGTATGTGTACATTCATATGGAAAAAGAGAAAGAAAATGAAAAGGAGAGGGAGATGGGCAGAAAATGTCATAATAAACATAAACAGTTTTAAACCGTTAACTAGCAACAACACCAATAAAAAAAAAACAA
>NC_043002.1:99053891-99056391 GCF_006345805.1 Octopus sinensis
TGTTGGACAGAAGTGGAGGTCAGAGGAGAAGCGTGAATTACAATGTTGACGAAAGGAGCAATCCATTATAATTGTTACTACTTCAAATCATCTACCATTCAAGTCAAAGAGAAAATAGGCTGCTCCATTTCTTCGATGGTTTCGTTCCCATTCTCTCATTCACGAGTTTAAAAAATGTTGTGGTAGGTATCGTCATCCGATTTAAATCTATAAACAATCGCAATTGCTTCTTATTTTTCACATTTTACTTAGCTAATCACCAACTCGTCTGTCAAAATGGTATCATGATGCTTAGGACCATGAGGACCAGATTTAGTTGTAGTAGTAGCTTTCATGTGGGACATTACGTATAAAAAAGCAAAGCTTGTTAAGTTTAGCTCTACAGATATTCTATAGAAATTATAAAAACGTTCAACATAAATTATAGTATATTATCTTTGCATAACAAAATACCTATTTCTTTATTACCCACAAGGGGCTAAACATAGAGGGGACAAACAAGGACAGACATAGGTATTATGTCGATTACATCGACCCCAATGCGTAACTGGTACTTAATTTATCGACCCCGAAAGGATGTAAGGCAAAGTCGACCTCGGCGGAATTTGAACTCACAACGTAACGGAAGACGAAGTACCGCAAATCATTTCGCCCGGTGTGCTAACGCTTCTGCTAGCTCGCCGCCTTTTCATAACAAAATACCGTGTCCCCCAAAGTCATTAAACTCAAACGTACGTTTCAATTTCCTGATACGATCTAAAGCGTTACTTCATGGTTGAATGTAAGAATTATCAGTTTCAAAACTTAGATAAACAAATGTCAACATTTTAACTATGTACATTTATTAAATTTTATTTGTTTTAATAATGATTTGTACTAGTGTCACTATTATATTTGAGTTTCCAATTTACTTTTGGTATTTTAGTGTTTTAAAAACGTTTTATGATGCTAAATATGTTTGCTGAAACCGACATAAAATCGCGAGAACCGTCTGATGTTGAGGTCACTTTTTCCAACTAGTTTCATAAAAAAATCAATATAGTCAAGAAAACGAGTAACGCAACACGACATAAGCTGAGGTATGCCTCTATTTTCCGTGAACTTTATTAATTTATTTGTATAAAACTCATTAGTCTACTTAGAAAACGGTTAAGTTATACATGATAAGTTTTAAGGATAAAACTAAATTAATGTTTAGTTTCCTTATACTTCAAAATGTTCTATTAGTTCTATGATTTTTCACATATCTTGTATGTAATAATTCCTCTATTCACGCGACATTCAGTGTTTTCCACTTGCGGAATAAAATCCTAATGTAAATACATGAGAAGTTGCGAGACCCACTAATACATACATACATGCATGCATACAAACAATCATACGTACATACATAGATATATACATACATACTTACATATACATACATACATACATACATACATACATACATACATACATACATATATATATATATATATATATATATATATATATATATATATATATAGTGCAGGTATTAGTTAGAGAAATTAATACCTCTAAGGGATAATTACATCCAAAGTTGCTCCTGGTTATTACCTGTGTAAGTACAGTATTTTGTTAAGTTGTACGGTAGCAGGTGGTTCGGTTGGTAGACCGTAGTTTAGGTTATATAGGAGAAGAAAATGGATGTAATAACAAGTGGAGACTTGTCGTTTTCGCTGGTATGCCTTTAATTTAATTAGAAAATAAAGAAGAAGGAAGCAAAGATGAAGGTAGCATTTACGATCGTTTCAATTTACTAGTTTTAGTAAATCTCTTCAGAATGCGAAAATAGATAGGTACATCGGTTAGGATGCGAAAATAATTGATACATATGTGATGGTAATAAAAGGAAAGATAGTAAGGCTTACATTACATTTTATACATATATATACATATACATACATGCACACACACACACAACACCCCTCCATATATATAATTATGAGGAAAATATAAAGGAAAACCTTTACTACTGCGAAACTAATCAGCGCTCTATAGGAGCAAATAATAACATATATATCAGTGGCGACTCAACACTCGGGCTTTTCGGGTTTATCCCGAGCATAAATTTAGTAAAGTGAACGTGTATTTGCAAGCTCGTTTAATTTATGCCAAAACTGACTTCAAAATATGTAATTGCAGCCAATAACTCGGGCTCAAAAGTTGCAACCTGAGTTGTTATCTATATTTCTTACAAATTAAAAGTAATTCAAATTCCATGATTTCATGAAACAAAAAATTCTATACGGATTATGATTTAAAATCCGTGTCTATGAAAAGTTCCCGTTCTACAATATTCTTAAAGGAACGAAAAATTATCCAGCAACTCGAGCTAACATGAGCGAACCTGGTTGGTGTAAAAGACTAACTGGCATCTCTTGTCAAGTGTACAGACGACAGTTAGATCGCTGATGTGTGTTGTGCATTCCGCTGTTGTTATTTGATTGCTGTTATTCTGTTCGTCTGTGTGTAGAGG
>NC_043002.1:99061391-99071391 GCF_006345805.1 Octopus sinensis
CACACACACACACATACACACACACTCTCACACACACACACTCACGAATATACACACACACTCACGAATTCACACACACAAACACACATAGAAACACACACACACACACGCTCATGAATACACACACATAGAAACACACACACACGCTCATGAATACACACACAGAGACACAGATAGAAACACACACATACACACACACACTCACTAATACACACACAGACACACATAGAAACACACACAGACACACGCTCATGAATACACACACAGAGACACACATAGAAACACACACATACACACACACACTCACTAATACACACACAGACACACATAGAAACACACACACACATACACACGCTCATGAATACACACACACAGGCACGCATAGAAACACACACACACGCTCATGAATACACACACAGAGACACACATAGAAACACACACATACACACACACACTCACTAATACACACACAGACACACATAGAAACACACACACACACATACACACGCTCATGAATACACACACACAGACACACATAGAAACACACACACTCACACACACACTGCTTTTCTCTATCTTTCTATTTCACTCACATGCACGTATACCTATATGGGTATGTATGCGTGTGTACATATGACTAGTGGTGATCGAATGGTTAAGACGTATCAAGTAGAGGAAATTACTTTAGATCTATATTAATATCAATCTGTCTTAAAGAATGATGATTTGTAATAAATGAAGTGAAAAAAATGCAAACCGCTGCATAGAAGCTCTATATAAGAGTAACGATATGTATAACATTTATAATGCAAGTACAAACAGGAAAATCCTAGTTAAAGTATTACAGCTAGTGGCGTTCCAGGTCTGTATATCTTTCTATATAAAAGTGAAGTTGTGTGTCTGTCCCCTACGATTTAGATTCCTAACTACTCCCACATTTTGCGGTGCAGTTTAACCAAAACCGGGTATCTTATAGTCGTGATTCATATCGAGCCCTTCTGGGTATTAGCATGAGTCCACAATTTAAAAAAAATATTACCATTATTTTTCAGTATTTTTAAGGCATTTTCGCTCGGTTTATATAAGGGAGGTAACTCTCTAAAAATGTATTATTAAATCTCAGAACGTAAAAAGCTACAGTAACACCCCCCCTTTGTGGTTAGCCATATTGAGATGGCTATTATACTTTACATCTCTAAAAATGCCTATATAGTTATTTCCCTTACAAACCCGAGCAACGTCGGGTGATACTGCTAGTACATTATAAATTTTATACGCGTTATTATTTTCCTCTAATGTTATTTCAAGTGCGTTCAGGAATTTGTATTTTAGGTTATCACGATGATATGATCTAACGACATATTTGTTAAAAGTACACATTTTAGAGTTGAAGTATGGGCATGGTGAAATACAGATAGATCATTCAAGCAAATCGAATACTCTTCTACGCTGCTCGGAAATTGCATCATATAAAATTCTGTAATTTTTAGATGGTTACCATAGCAACCAAAGATGAGCGTAAAATTTAAAAAAAAAATGAAGAAATAAATACTATCATGCGGGAAGAGATGACATCTATTTGTTGTTTTAGATTGAGTTGCTATGCTGTAAATAGGTCAGAGAATGTTCAGTGAAAATGCAGTGTAGATCGTTAAATACACAAGAATTTGCAAAATACATTTATATATGGGCGTAATTATGCAAGTATGTATATGCATGTAAGTGTGTGTATATGTATGTATGTATGTATGTATGTATGTATATATGTATGCATGTATGTATGTATGTATGTATGTATGTATGTATGTATGTATCTATCTATCTATCTATCTATATATATATATATATATATATATATATATAGGCATATAATTATTAATGTGTGCATTATATATATATATATATATATATATATAATATGTATATATATATATACGTTGATATATCCACATACATATATTATAAAATAATATATATGTAATATAAAATATTATATTATATATATGTATATATCAACATGTATATATATATATACACACATACATATATATATATATTTATATATATGTATATATATATAATATATATATATATATATATATATATATATATATATATATATATATATATATATATATACATATATACGCACATATATATTTTATATAGATATATACGCTACCACATACAGCTATAAATGTGTAAGTGTGTGTGTGTGTGTTTGAATGTGTGCTTGTGTGTGTCTCTGTGAGTGTATGTGCATCTGCATATACACAGATGCACACGTATGCAATATATTTTCCTTTGTGTACATGTATATGAATAATCATACGGTAATTGTCTCATATTTTCTCTTTGATAAATAAATACGAGTTCTTCGCCTTAAGAATTTCTGTCTTTTGCCTAATTTAGACGCGATTATCATCAAACAATACAAATCGTTATAACTTGTCTGATTAGCATCAATTTTCGTCAAAATTTCGTGAAAAGCTTTATAAGGTAATGCGACAAGAACATAATAGCAACTATGACAGAAATTAATTCGGAAGCGAGTCTCATCCCTGCTGTCACTCGTTCTACTAAATGTAGTAAGCAAATTTCCCTCCTATTATAAACCTTGGACATATAAAAGAAAAGATTTATCGAACAACGTCATAACTGACGTAAGAAACGATGGCATATTCACAGTCGGAATCCGTTTGGCTCCTAGGTTTGTTCTGTCAGGACTGAAATGGGGCTAAGCACACACCAACAACAAAAAGTGCAACAAAACAACAGCTAAAAGCGAGGATGTGATAAATATTTTCTCTTGCCCCAAATCCAGAAGACTCTGTCCATCTTGGGTTGTACCCATTCATTCTTACTAATACGTAAATCAGACTTACCATTCCTTTTTGAGGAATAGATCCATACTCGGTAACCAGCATTTGAGGCTTAGTCAACATGCTGCTGCCTTGTGTATTAAAGTTTCATTCTGAAAAGCTTTTATCTATTCAGAGAGGAATTCACATTTACCAACATACATTTCTGTCTTCTGGATATCGGCAATAACGACATTTATTTACTCCAACTCAAAGCCCCTCTTACTTATTCTTCTGTTGAAGTCCTGCTACACAGAGAGGAAACCTTTCAGGCTGCGAAACGGCAGGATCATTAGAGTGTTCAATAGAGTATCTCACGATATTTGTTCCGAGTGTCTGCAACTAGTGTTCAAGTACCGCTGGAATCGATAAAAGTACAAATAGCTTGGGCAGAAAAGATGGATCGGCCAAATTGTGAGAACTTCAGACTGGGTGTATTGACGTATTTGCTTCTGCACTTTGTATTCAAAGTTCAAGTCATGCATAGCCTACAAGGGTTGCACACCTAATCTGTCACATGGTTTAACATCGCCACCTGGGAACTTGAATTTCTTTAGCGGAGTTCGTTCTGTTGCAAGCATTCGGTTTATGTCTTCGGGTTGTTGATATTTTCTTCCCTTACTCTCTATCGCTTTTCTTTCTTTCGCACTCACACACACACACACGCATACACACACACACATGCACACACACACACACACATACACACACACACACACATACAGACACAAACACACACACGCATGTCTCTCTACCACATGCTTCGGGGGCATTATAAATAGTCATGGAAACTGCCTTCCCCACTGACTAAAAAGATAAAAGAAGTCCGTTTACCTTTCTGGAAAATCTATCACCCACCTGCTCCTGCGTCCCTGTATAACGTCCTATATTGAGAACATCTATCTCATCTCAGTTATCCATGAAAACATTATCCAGGAATTAGGAACTGCAATAGCCACTTGTACACTAACAGCGTTGCTACAGACAGCAAATCGTTTGCCATTCTGAATTGTGAGGCCAATTAATATTCATACACACAAATATCATTGACTAACAACCAGCACTCTAGAAACCCATACCATTTTTTCTAAAATATCACCATCTCTCCATACATCGCATCATGTCTACTACCAAATCAAGGTAAGACAATACAACACATTCTCTTAACGAAGCGTCTGATAGTTTATGTTAAATAAGTGGTCAGACCTCTAGCAATTTTATGTCGACTATCGTGACAGATAAATGAGCTTTACGTCATACACAACCAAATGCCTAAGCAGGTCTCTAACTCTATTACTATAAAAAGGTCCCAGCATACTTCTTTGACAATTTGAGCAGACAGCTTAGTGTTGGGAATGCACAAATGTCATAAGATAAGAATTGCCAAGTTATTTAGTGTGGCAACAGAAATTTGTTTCAGAAACTTATCCTATGTTGTCTTGCACTGCGTCCTTAAACACTTGGTGGATTCGTAGGGACACTATTGTGGCATACAGTGTGTCTTGGGTATTCATTTATCTATAACGGAGCTCATTCGACTTCTGATTTCATCATAGCCGATATTTCCCAGAAAGTGAAGAATGCAGATAGAAAGAAAACGTGAAGAAACAGAAGAATTGATTCCAGTAGGGGACTGGTACTTTATCAGTCCCAGTAGGAGTAGGATGAAATGTTAAAGATTCAACCTCAGAGAGTAAACCTTCAAAACAATTACGCAAAGCAATCTATCCGACATCCTAATGATTCTCTTAAGTGCGTTTGAAAGAACTTTTAAAAGTACACGACAGCGAACACAAATCAAAACATTTCGTAAATGAACATATTGAACCTTTATTTATATGCACGTAATTGTTAACATTTATGTATTTTTTAATAAGTCGGGGAAGGAAGGAATGACAGTGTCCGAGAACTTTGCATGGTTTCCCAGACCGAGATTCAGGCAGATGAAGCCAAGCTTGTATAGCTACAAGTAAAGACTTACAGAAAACCATGGACTAAAGGAAAACTTACGGTGTAGGCGTCATGCTTAGCACAATATGAATTCTATTTATGACCCCACTAAAGACCAGATGGTTGTGTTAAACTATGCAGTGTGTTAAGCCTACAAGCCAAAAGCCAGACTTTCTACTCACACATATATAATAAAAATTAATATTTCCTGTTTAGTTACCAATGCTGAGATTATTTTCTAATTTTCACCAGGATTCAGAATTGTTCTAGGAATCTAATTAAAATTATGGATGTAATTAATCTACGCAGTTATTTATCATTGACTACCACCATTAGTTTATGATTTGATTGCTTTCTTACAAATAAATTAATTGAGCAATTTTTGGTATGCTGTTATTTATAATTCTTATTTCATTTCTTATGGCCACAATTTCAATAATTTAATTTCGCTATTTTTATTTAATTCAATATTGAAATAAATTTCAATTTAATTTCTGCGTTAAAAAAATCCCAAAACTTTCTTTTTACTATGAAAGCAATAAAATTTAATTCATCCAGAAGACAAAAAAAAAAAACAATAAAAAAGTTTCCACCATTTTGGAAAATAATTCTATTCAATAAGTGTCAGCTATTCTCAGAAGAATATAACACAAATATTATGTAATTTTTTAGTTTAGACTTAAAAACAAGAACAACTTGCTGATGCGTAATATTTTGTTATCTCTGAAAATAAATTTTTCTTGTAATTATGTTTTCTGATTTAGATACGAAGCCAGTAGGATGGAAGTAGACGATAAGTTCGATTTCTGCGCTATACTATTATTTTCATCCCCAGAGGAATAGCAATGAAAGTGAAAGTGTATATGGATGAGAAGTGAAGTTATTTATTTGTAATAAAATAATACAAATATTGAGAGATTTAAAAAAATACCTAATTTATAAATACATTACTGTGAATACATTCACTTGTTGATATTTATTAATCCATGATCTATATATGAGAATTCTTTTGATAAATATTCCACTCGATGTGCGGTAAACAGTAAAATAAATAATGTCTCTACTATAGCACATATAACATATAGATATTATTTCGCGAAATTATCTATATAATTATGGCAGTTTCAGTTTATATTGAAATATGGCGTAAATTAATCTTATTTACCTCTTTAAACTTTCACAATAAAGAGAGGAACACAAAACGAATATATTTTATCCTATTTATCCAAATAATATTCACTAGATAACTATTTGGATAAGTAGGATAAAATACATTCGTTGAGGTGCCGATTCTTCAGGCAGAACAGGCTGAGATGGAAATTATTCAGGTAGACATTTATGGGGTTGCTATTTTTCAACTGACCCATTTATTGTTTAGTAAATCAATACAAAAGAACGATATGATCGATAAGGTCAAGTATTCTTCTTGAATTCTAAGCAAAATGAAGGATGGAGAAAAACAAAGGCAGGGTGAGATTTCTAGAGTAGCAAAGTCTGGGGAACACGGACAATGTATAATGATTACAAATCTCAGAGTCAACAACGGCTGGATTTAATGTGAGAACGTGGAAAGAGAAGAGAACGTTTTAGCCTTTAGTTCGGGAATCATGAAATACTAAATATTCTTTTCTAATACAGACATAAATTCCCAATTTTGGAATCCAGTCTAGAGATTCCATTATTGAGGGCTTACGTCTCCTTTCTCCAGGAAAAGTTTCATGTATTGGTAAACAGGAACGGTGTTGGAGAGCATAAAGATTAAAGTTGTAAGTTGAGCAAACGTAGCTGACAGAGGAGATTGGAAGCCATCTGAATCCTGGAAAAGAATTACATTATCATGATGATTCACTCCAGTATCAAAATACTGGCGTCATGACGACTGCTCAAAGCTCTATGAACACTCTAAAGGCTACAGTACGACGTGACATGGACAACTGCCACTCAGACCCCAAGCCATGGTAAGTTGTAAGGGACACGCCAAGCATTCTGATTACATCCACACGTCGGAGATCATCCCCACATCTTTGAGTAGGGTTTTAGGATCAAATAACACAGCTATGGGAAGTTGCTGGAGACTGTAGTGCAACCCTGACCAGAGGGCATCGCTGATGTAAAGCCATATGCGTGGCAGTAGGATTCAGTTCCTTGCAATACCTCCGGAACAAGTCTGAGGTGGGTGGCTGCCGGAACATTTCGACGACTTCGCAAGCACCAATTTTTGGCTCCTAATTCTCCTAATTGCAATCATATAGATTACTATGTATGGAGCGCCTGCTACACCAAGGCCGAGCTAGTGTCCATGATCAAGGAGGTGTTCGAAGACCATCTCATGGACGCAGTGAGGAATGCGTGTGTCAGGTTCCAAAGCCGTCTTGAGGCTGCGATCGAGCAGAGTAAACTGTTGTATTTCAACCACAATCATATTGATATTTAGAATAAAATTGAATACTTTTATTGGTGGGTGAGATATCGTATGTTTTTCTTTTCGTGCAAACTGTCAAATTCATCCCCAAAATTCTACATTTTATCGAAACTAGAAGAATTAAAGGAAAAGTCGATTTTACTTCAGGATTTTAACATTTAGATTTAAACTGACAACGTAAAAATGTATTGACCTAAATACTTTTTTTTTCTTTGGTTTAGTCTAAAAGAAAGTGTTGTATCCAATGCTTTCTGAGATGCTCCGTGATTGGTGGTATCGAATTGGTTAATGACACCATAGCTGTAGGTTGACAGCTGCATAAAGAACATAGTCTAAGGAGAGAATTTCCAGAAGGCCAATGAGGGTGGAATGGGTGAAACAGTTTATGTAGGGTGTGAAGAAGACACAATACAGATGATAAGAAGAGTAGAGAGACTAATAAACGCAGACAGCTTAATTAGAGGTGGCACAATATTAGCCAATGTCCGACAGTCAGAGATCAACGTAATCGTCGTCTTAAAGGCTGGACGAGAAGATAACACGATATTGTGTAGCAGAATTTTCATAGCATTTGTGTACAAAATTATGACAGTCAGTTAGGTGGCCATTTTTATTTATTACACATTCAACTACTGCTGTCGTCTAGTGACATATATCAAAAAATATTGCAATGTTCCTTCACAATATAAAGCTACATTCACGTCTCTCGTGTGAATAGTTGAAAAATGAGATTGGCTTCTCTTAGAATGACTTTTGGATGTGTTTTTCTTTCAATATAAATATTTGATTACTAGTGTATACAAGTTTCTGACAGTGAATATATATTAATAATTCCAATCAAAGATATGAAATAAAGAATCCAAAATAGTTCAGATGTGATTTTAAAAAATAGTGCTGAAATAATTAATCAATATTTCATATATACATACTTATATGCGTACAGACACATACATGCATACTCGCATGCATATATGCATGTGTATATATATATATATATACACACACATACACACATATATATATATATATATATATATATATATATATGTATGTATTTAAAAATACATACACACACACACACACACATACACACACACACACACACATACACACACACACACACACATATATATATATATATAATATATATATATATACATAGACTTACACACACACACACATAAAAACACCCACACCCACAGTCACACAAAAAAATGGCATAGACAGAGAGACAGGGATATATGTATGCTTGTCCAATATAGAATTAAACATGGATAACAACCTAGTGTTATCTACCGAAACAGGCAGCGAGCTGGCAGAAACGTTAGCACGTCGGGCGAAATGCTTAGCGGTATTTCGTCTGCCGTTACGTTGTGAGTTCAAATTCCACCGAGGTCGACTTTGCCTTTCATCCTTTCGGGGTCGATAAATTAAGTACGAGCTACGTACTGGGGTCGATGTAATCGACTTAATACCTATGTCTGTCCTTGTTTGTCCCTTCTATGTTTAGCCCCTTGTGGGTAATAAAAAAAAATAGTTATCTACCGAAACAACGGCTGTAAATTTTAAGTCCCATTTGTGTTATTTATTATACCTACGCCGTATCTGGAACCAGTCCTGAATTTACTGCCTAAATTGGATTTAGCATTTACATAACTATATTATCTTACCAACAACTTATAACTCCATGGCTGTTTTACATTACTGTGAGAGATATGTTATATATATGTATATATATATACTTTTAATAAAGTATCAATATTCCTTCTACTCTAGGCACAAGGCCCGAAATTTTGGGGGAGGGAGCCAATCGATTAGATCGACCCCAGTACGGAACAGGTAGTTAATTTATCGACCTCGAAAGGATGAGAGGTAAAAACAGACGAAATACCTATTTTTTTACTACCCACAAGGGGCTAAACACAGAGAGGAAAAACAAGGACAGACAAACGGATTATGACGATTATATCTACTCCACTGGCACTTATTTAATCGACCCCGAAAGGATGAAAGGTAAAGTCGACCTCGGCGGAGTTTGAACTCAGAGCGTAACGGCAGACGAAATACCGCTAAGCATTTCGCCCGGCGTGCTAACGATTCTGCCAGCTCGCCGACTTCAAAGGATTTTATTTCTACCAACAGCAAACTGGTTCGATTTCATCAGGAGGTGAAATGGAATTATTCCATGAAGGAAATATTGGTCTCTGCTTCAAATTATTCTTCTTGCATGGTTAACATTCTATGCTTGTGTAAGAGGTGATTGTTTTCTTCGTTTTTAAATTCAGGTGTGTATAAACATGCTCACAGAGAAAAATATACACACAACATACATAAACAGACATACGGCTGCATAATATTTCGCACAAACATCCACACACTCAGACACGCACCCACGTAGTATCATCACATGGTCGGCAACAAAACACGGCGTAACGGTGAGTGAAGTCTCAGATCAAATAATGGCTTCCAATTGAGGCATAATGCAAAGAGTTTTGAGGGGATGGGATGAGTCGATACAGTCGACTTCAATACATGACTAATGATATATTCCTTATCGATCCTAGCGCCATGAAAGGCTGCGTTGACATCAGCAGAATTTGCATTCAGAACTTAGAAGGGTAGGAGAAACACAACAAAAAAAATATATGTTTGTGACAGCTTTCTGGCATCCTGCTCCTAAAGGCATATGAATGTGTGCGTACACAATACACACACGTATATAAGGCTTATATATATATGAATATATGAATGCGTGTGTGTGAGTATA
>NC_043002.1:99076391-99136391 GCF_006345805.1 Octopus sinensis
GATGACATACAGGACATAAATTCTTATTTGTCGCTAATATTTATGCCTCTTGGTAAAACACTTAAAGCGTCTATTAAGATGGGTTTTTTTTAACAAAGGGGAACAGGTTGCCTCAGTAGCCTTTCAGTGAATTCTGAAGCTGGTTGAAGGAGCATAATTATTCTCAAACCGAAGATTTCTCTCAAAAGCTTACAGCTGCGCAGACATTGCCTAGCTCGGTGGTACTGTTAGACTGTGTGATTGATTATTGTTGCTGTACTTCTATGTTAATTTTACTGTTACTCTAGTTCAGGGAAATATTGGTCAGCTCTGTAAAATGTCCTTGGTCATGCAAGTGATTAATTCTCATTCTCACTTGCATTCTCATGCAAGCGAGATTTTATTACCCAACTTATTCTAATCTGTTTTCTCTCAGGAACGAATTCATACCTATCGGAACATAAATAATTCACCATGTTTCTCTTAATCTTTTCCGATTTTAGTTGCTTTCTGTATTTCCTTCCAAATATAACATAGTTTGTTGTAGTATCTCCATTCTCAGCACTGAGAGAGACAACCTTCATAGAAATTGCTCTACGATTATTACAACATATTACACGACACATTACATTGGTCTACTGTATCTAGGAACATACTACTCAAAGTGTCCTTCATTTGCAATTTTGAAAACGGAATGGTTTATGAAAGGAATTGAACCGCTATTTTTATAAGACTGAGGATTTGGCTTAGAGGCTATCTCATTAATTTTGACCATTATTATATAGTATAATCAATACGAAGTCATTGGCATTACTAAACACACAATATATTGCAGTCTTTCTCTGTGCTAGACCAAGTGTGTCCTAAAATGTATAACATCTGAAGCCAAGACATTGTATTATCGATTCATTATAAATGTTTCCATAAACATATTTCAATCAGCGGGATTGAGATCATTCATTATAACGCTATTCACCATCACATTTTGTAGTATGTTATTATCGTCCCCGTCCGCACCTTCAAGAAACTAATTCAGCTATCTAAAGATATTGTCTCATTAATCTATACCAAACACAAGTTCTACAAAATAGATGAGGACCCATCAACTATACCATGTTTCCTTCGTCGTTTTCGAAGATGACTAATCAATACGTCCATTAGCTGAACTACTTACAAATTCACGTATACGCAGCTAAGTATTCCATAACCACGTGGTTTATCATCATAATTCCCTTGTCGAAACAGAGACTTGTACATAACACAGTTAGACCTCTGAATTTCAACATGATATTGAGTGTAATAAGGTTGCTTAAATTGGTTATAAATTACTTTATAACAGAGGGAATTCCATATAGTTTCAGTCTTGCTAACATCATTACAATTTTCGAATAGAAGTTACTTGGCTAAAGTACGAGACAGTAAAATCAAATCCGGGATCTTGTGATTGCGAGGCGAACTTCTCAATTAATCGATCATACCAGCGAACACTGTGGACTTTACAACGCTCTAGACAGGCACGCAGGCAGAAATCTGCATCGTTTATATTGAATACTAGCAGTATCGCCCGGCGTTGCTCGGGTTTGTAAGGGAAATAACTATATAAGCATTTTTAAAGATGTAAAGTATAATAACCATCTCAATATGGTTAATCACAAAGGGGGGGTGCTTACTGTAGCTTTTTACGTTCTGAGATTTAATAATAAATTTTTAGAGAGTTACTTCCCTTATATATGCCAAAAATGCATTAAAAATGGGAAAAATTGATGGTAAATTTTTTTTAAATCGTAGACTCATCGTAGACGCGCGCTAATACCCAGAAGGGCTCGATATGAATCACGACTATAAGATACCCGGTTTTGGTTAAATTGCACCGCAAAATGTTGGAGTAGTTAGGAATCTAAATCGTAGGAGACAGACAACACACAACCTTACTTTTATATATAAAGATATACAAATATAGGAGCAAACACGGGAGCATCTAACAGACATGCAGGAAATCGGAGCTGAATCGTCTTCAAACCCCAAAATGCCATATTCGGGAAAAGTAAAGACACATTACATAATGTAGTTCTAGGTGTGTGGTGAGAACTGGTATGCAGTTAAATAACAGTAATCATCGTTAATAGCATCAGCAGTGACAATGACACATGTAATGATCGAAACTGAACTCGGTAAGTGAATGCAAACTATTTATATTTCAGCCAGCAGGTCGATGCTCTTTCCATCTGGCCATCCGTGACTGCAAATAATCATATATATATTTCTTTGCTACCCACAAGGGGCTAAACACAGAGGGGACAAACAAGGACAGACAAACGGATTAAGTCGATTACATCGATCCCAGTGCGAAACTGGTACTTAATTTATCTACCCCGAAAGGATGAAAGGCAAAGTCGACCTCGACGGAATTTGAATTCAAAACGTAACGGCAGACGAAATACGGCTACGCATTTCGCCCGGTGTGCTAACATTTCTGCCAGCTCGCCGCCTTTTCAAATAATCATATATATTTTATCAAACAATGGTGCAATTAGAACCGGCTTTTATACTTGGCCGTATATTTTTTCAAAAAGTCAGCTTCAATTTGTCCTCATTTATATTCATCATGAATTCGAAATTTGTGTACTTTTACTTGTATTATTGATTACTGTGGCATTAAGATAAAGAAACGTTAAAGATTTCGTGGCAGTTCTTAATACTCTTGGTCTGTGATTAAGAAGCTCGATTTGCAGCCCATTGGTTTCGAGTGCAGATCCATTGTGCACTTGGTCGGCTACTAAGATTTTAGAGAATGTTTTAGAGGAAACACAGGTGGAAGCTTGTCTTTTATACATACATATATACATACATACATACGTAAATGCATACATACGTACATGCATACATACATACATACGTACATACATACATACATACGTACATACATACATACATACGTACATACATACATACATACATACACACATACATATACATAATATATATTTATATAAGCGTGGATGTGTGTGAGTATGTGTGCGTGTATAGATATGATTGTGTCTTTGTATGTGTCTATCACTATCTCTGTTTGACAATCAAAGTTGTGTTATGTCCCCAGAATAGAGATTTAGAAAAGGAGACCCATGGAATAAATACCAGATTAAAAAATAAGTTCTGATATCGATTTGCTCAACTGAATTTCAATGCAGTGCTCCAGTATGGCCTGCAGTCCAATGGCTGAAACAAATAAAACATGACAAAACATATATAAGACAAATAGGAACGTTGGACACGAAGTCAGTTATGTATTCATCATATGAAAGAAGAAGGTAGATTCCAATTCCTGATAATAGCTTTTGTTTCTATTCGTCAACGACTTAATATAATATCTTCTGTTCTGGAAAGAAATAATAGGGCCATTGCAGATATTATTTCCTCTGGTTAGCCTCTGTCATCTTACATACAGAAAGTATATATTAGATGATATAGTCTAAGATATTACCTCCCCACTTTAAATAAATAAATAAATAAATAAGTAAAACAAAATACAAAGAAACAAAAAGCGGAAGCAGAATGGTGCAGACTCGAATAACTTTCATCATTGTTCCGATCGATAAAAACTAGACGCTGTCGTCGCCATCATCATCATCATCATCATCATCATCATCATCATCATCATCATCCCTATCCCATCACCACCACTATCACCGCCAACACCCCACAACAGTCCCCCCCCCATCATCATCACCGCAATTGGCATCGTCGTCATCGTCATTAATCCCATTCACATCATCATCGTCGTCATCATTAGCATCATGTCGGCAGCAGCAGCAGTTTCACCTGCATATCTGCCAATTCATTGCCGCGGAGGCTGCAATGGCCCGGCATCCACATCACCGCAAAAATCTTGCCAGCTGCTACTAGGGCTTCTGTTTGTTGCCCTTCTCTAATTATCGGGTCTGTGGGGAACGGGTTGTCTTAAACCAATGATTTGTAATGGCAGACTATAGCTGCGGAGACTCAGTTGTCATTGGCCTCTAGGCACCGGAGGGCTTCGTTAAATGCTGCTCTCTCTGAGTGGAATGAGCTGCTGTGAGCACCAGTTGGGGCGTGCCACATGTGGACCACCGTATCGTGTTTCATCGCCACCACACCGGCGCCGCCGTTGGTTGTGCCTTCTCTAGTCGAGCGATATGCAGGCGAAACGTGGATCGGCGCAGCCACAACCGGATATCGCCATCGATACAGCCATTCGTCAAGCGGTTATTCGTCGAACGTTCCAGCCAACGCCAATTCAACACCCCCGTCTGAAGGAAGTCTTCAAGAAGAAGGCAGATGAAAGAACCGAAGCAGCCCTCTCGAAGGCAGACTTCACAGACATGATATGCTTCCATAGTGGTCATCATCCAGTATTCAGGCGGTGTCAAAAGATGGTTGGACGCAGCGACAACAGATCAAAGAAGACTCTGCAACGAAGAAGTGGAATCCGCTATATCCGCCAACTAGGGGCTACAATGGATGAAATGATTCGTCTCCCTTCCGCGGCTATAGCGCTTCTGAGAGTTATCCTCAGGCGCTTGAGATGACCAACAACAACAGCAGCAGTGTCACCAGCAACAGTCACAACATCAACAAGAGCAACAACAATGAGAAATGAACGTTATTAGATATGTATACTGTGTATTTGTGTATGCTGGGATCGGGGATATATTTCAGTAGAAAATATAATTGTGAGTTTCATGCCCATTAACAAACTAGGATCTGCCTCAAGAAGTTTATTTAATTTGTATTACAATCACGTATATTTTTTGCAGGAAAAATTTATTACATTTTTGGATTTTCTTTCCTTCTATTTCATAAAGCATTACCTGAGAGAAATGTGAAAATGGCGATATTTGAGCTATATTTTGAAATATTTTCAGGTTATCAATTTCGACTTTTATAACATCTTATGGAGTGAACATAAGAAATTATTTATAGCTTGAAGCGTCTTTTACATCCGGCAATATCATGTTTGTAAGAAATATTTATTCAAGTTTACATTTTGAAGCTACTATGAGATGTTATATTGAAGTTATAAAAAAAAAAGGTAAAAAAGAATTGCACAGACTATCAATTTTCAGCTAGAATTGGATTTGAATTATTACAAAGCAGATTTCTTCTCAGTTACCCAAAGCTGCTCAAGTATTTGTGTTTCTGTTTAAATATTTCAAAGGCAGTGTAGAAGTAGAAGTTATCGAAAGTCGAAAAATAGAAAAAAAAAGAAAAGCAAAAAGTAAAAACTTTGAATATTTATGTCCGTTGCTTTCAGAGTGTAAATGCTTCTTGGTTGGAGTTTTATACTTTCAGCAAAAATGTGCAGGCATTAATACATATGTGTATGGGTATATATGTATATATATATATATATATAATTGCAGCGTGTGAAGGTGTTTATAAGCCATTTAGAAACACACAAAAGCCGTTCGATTCACTTCAACATTTAAGTTTAATTGTCAAAATATTTTCGTCGCTAAAATCCGCGACCTGTTCACTGACAAAAATCTCGTGCTGCATCTGACATATAATATATAATATATAATATATATAATATATATATCTATATAATATATAATTATATATATATACACATACATATATATATTATATATATATATATATTATATATATATATATATATATATATATATACATGCATACATATATAATATATATATAATATATATATATATATATATATATATATATATATATATATATATATATATATATTATATATATATATATATAATCAAAATAAGCAATAAGAATAACTTCGGTAATTTGGTACGATCGTTTCACGCTACATCATTTTATTAAATGATGTAAGTATTACAACAGTTTTAAAATGCTGAGCAATCATCAGCCATTAATAGAGGTTTTCCATTAATACATAATTTTCATATCAATTGATAACATTATAGAGAAGGTAGATATATAGACAGAGATGTGGATTTAAAATTTAAGAACATTAAGATAGTGGAGTTTATCAACTGACGGAAGAATATTCAGAATATTCAGTTGTTTTGAACTGCTAGAATTTTGGGAAGAATGAACAATTGAAAGGAGCCTTATGAGTGGATTTGGTAAACGGAAACTGAAAGAAGCCCTTCGTATATATGTATATATATATATATATATGTGTGTGTGTGTGTATATGTGTATATTTGTGTGTCTGTGTTTGCCCCCCCCCCAATATCGCTTGACAACCGATGCTGGCGTGTTTACCTCCCCGTCACTTAGCGGTTCGGCAAAAGAGACCGATGGAATAAGTACTAGGCTTACAAAGAATAAGTCCTGGTGTCGATTTGCTCGACTAAAGGCGGTGCTCCAGCATGGTCACAGTCAAATGACTGAAACAAGTAAAAGAGTAAAAGAGAATATAATTGGGAGAATTCACACAAAAAAAGCAAAAGACGAAGACAGGTGGTGTAGAACAAACAGATTTATTAGTATAACGCTCGGGAAGTGAAAAAGCCTTTAACGTTTATAATATATATATATATATATATTATATAATAATTTAATTGTTAATAAATTCGACCAAGCAGTATTCGGTATGTAAAGACCATTTACGGTGTATTTGAAGTATTAATTTATAAAAATATGGTAAAGTAAAAAAATTCACTTTACCACACACCGAACTTTTCAGGAGTTATTTTCTGAGTATGCATTGTCTGGAGACTTTTATTTGCAGTTGAAGAAATAGCCATATTTTTGGCTGCTATTTCTGAAAAGTTCGGTGTGTGGTAAAGTGAATTTTTTACTTTACCATATTTTTATAATTAATACTTTATATATATATATATATATTAATATATATATATATATAATATATATATATATATATATATATTATACATACATATACGCGCACCACAGAGTGTTAGGTGTGACGTACGAATTGAATATTGAGAAAAAAGTCGTCAGAATTTTGGAAATAAATTCCTTTTATTGCTTCATTATTGTTAGCGCCTTCGTTCGTCTCTAGAACTTGGCAAATACAATTTTGTGAATGTACAAACTGCTTGTTCACTTATATAAAACATTATTTTTGGGGGTTGGAGGGGGTTAGAAGAGAACGTTGTTTTAATTTTTTTGTGGGGTTAGGTCCCAAGACAATGGAGATGGACAGATAGAAATATAGGTAGGTAAATAAGTTGATACATAGATAGATAGTCAGTCAGACAGATAGACCGATGGGTAGAAAATAAGAGAGGGAGAGAAGGAGTATCCAGCTTCTTATTCACCATTTATTCATATACTGCATTAACTGCCCAAACTGCAAAGAAAATTACATTGTCGAAATAAATAATTTCCTCTGCCAACGTGCAAGATTCCACAGGAAACATATTCCACTAGAAGAATTACGTAAGTAAGCATCTGGCAATATGCGGCGAGGGAAAATTCAAAATGTTCCCTTTTACAAATGTGCACGGCACGATCCGCAATACCGAAAAGCAATGGAACGACATTTTATCAAAAAGTTGAATGTCTGAAAGAAAAGCAGAGACAATACATTTTGTGTTATACTAATGTTCTCTAACGCAAAATCATGGAATTGAAAGAGGCATGACCAAAGTTACACAGTATAAACATGGACATATTCCCAAGCACACACAAACACACACAAACACAGAAACATGCACACGTACGCGCGCGGGCGTGCACACACACACATACACTTCATCAAGAAATGCTCCCTAAAATTGAACGTTTGAAGGTAAAGTAGAGAATTTGAATTCTTTATTCCAAACGTGGCTCATCTCCACAAATGTTCAGACATAGCTATGTGCAGCATTGGGATATTCTAGCTTTACGTATATGTATGTATGTATGTATGTATGTATGTATGTATGTATGTATGTATGTATGTATGTATGTATGTATATATTGTTGTATTTCGGAATGGTCATTTTGCCAGTTAGCCAATAATATATTGCACAACAAATATATAAGCGTAATATATATTTATATATATATATATATATATATATATATATATATATATATATATTATTAATATATATATATATATATATTCGTTTACTGTATTTTTTATTTTAATTTGCAAATATTATACGAATGTATTTTAATGCAGAACTACACTTTATCAAAAATTCCCTCCAAAAATGAATGTTTGGAATGGATATATTCTAATTATAACCCAAAGAGGAGAAAAAGAAAGGAAGAAAAAGGAAGGAAAAGGGGAAGAAGAAAAGGAGAAAGGAAAAAAAAGAGAGTTAGAAAGAAAACAAAAAGACTTTATGTGATGACCAAAGCACACCTGTTTTTTTGTTTTTATTTTTTATTTATATATTTAGTTATTTTTTTGAAGCGGTCACCATCCTTAAACGCATTCCAATACAATGGTAGAAGGAAAGAATAGTTAAATAAAGAAATGGTGAATAGGAAGATGGATACTCCTCTCTTACCCTCTACCCATCTGTCTATCTGTCTGACAATGTATGTATGTATGTATGTATGTATGTATGTATGTATGTATGTATGTATGTATGTATGTATGTACCTATCTATCTATCTATCTTTATACCTATCAGACTATATACCTACCTATATATATCTATCCATCTCCATTGTCTTGGAACTTCACTAAAAAAAAGCAATATTCTTGTCTAAACAAATCCCCCCAAAACATCTGTTTTATACAAATGAACAAGCTGTTTGTACATTCACAAAATTGTATTTGACAAGTTCTAGAGAGGAACTAAAGCGCTAATAATAAAGAAGAAAGAGAAGTGTTTTTTTTTTCCAAAATTCTTACGAATTTTTCTCTTAATATATATATATAAAAGTATCTATCTATCTGCCAATTGAGAGAGAGAGAGAGGGGGGTGCGTATGTATGTTTTGTTATAGGCATGATCAACAAAAAGTATTCTCTCCAGCGAGGGATAAATATTTAATATGTACAAATTGAAAAGAGAGATTTTAGTAGTCTCAAGAAATTGAGAGAAAATAATATAGCAGATTTCTATAACATGACATGTATCTCTAAGACATATTTCAGAATCAATGCGTACCGTTAGGCATATTAAAAAAAATCAGGACGCTTGTCTAGAAGAAAACATGAGAATAACAGGAAGAAATGTGTGAAGGTGGTGCATACATTGTAATAAGAAGGAAGAAAAGAGAATTCAGAAAAGCAAGAATTCATTGTAGAAATCACAACGAATCTAGATGGTGTAGTATGATAGGACGGAGTGAAGGCCGTCTGTGAAATATCTACTCCAATTCGGAGAGGGTGGTGTCCTTCACTTCGAGAAAAGAAACTTGTCCAGGTGCTTGCATTTGCTAAAATTTTTGGATAAATTTGTATCCGCCTATTCACGTTTACTTTCCCAATCTTTTCTGATAATTTCTCATAGACCAACGTCCTTGTTTTGTTAGTACGCCTAAAGGAATGTAGGCATGCTTGATATGTCATGTTATATAAATCTTCCAAATTATTTTACCTCTATAGTATAAAACCACTAGTATCACCTTTTAAACTTGTGTGTGTGTTAGAATATATATGTATATATATATATATATATGTAGATATATGCATATATAATATATATATATATATTATATTTAATTTATTATATAGAGGACTTCTACAGGACTAGTACTGTTTCATTCAAGAGAAATCTTCAGGAAGCTATTTAACAAGAATTGTATTAGCATTTTTATTTTAGGCAGGTTAAAGGAGTGGGGTGGGGGACTTTTTTGGGGTAGGCATAGCGCAAAATATCATACTTGGGGGAGTGTCAAGGAGTCAGTGGTAAGTTAGATGAAAGAATAGATAAATAAAAAAAATAAAAAATAAAAATAAAAAAATAAAATAAAAAATAAAAAATAAAATAATAAAATAATAAAAAAAAAAAAAATAAAATGTGTGCACATACATACATAAACACATATACATACACACACCACATACGTACACATGGTGCCTATACATACCTACACATACACACATACACATACATATATATATATATATATATATATATATATATATATATATATATATACACAATCCAATACAGGCCCATTCCCTAATTTTAATTTTATTATCTTCATTTATTACTTTTGTTCTCATTTGATCGCTAGAGCTAAGGATCCTGGCGGTGGCAGCATGTCCAAATTGTCTGTCTACTACTAGAAGGCAAGTACTCGTTCCGCACGCAACACTCATTAGCACGTACCATACACCCATTCGTACACACTCATACACATACACGTACGCACGCGTTTTATATTCATACATACAAACATCTACATACGTTCACGTATATACACATACGTACTCGTACCTACAGATTCATGTCTACACTTTAGGAGGCTAGTCTATATATATACACCAATAAATATACATATATTATATATATATATATACATATATATATATATTATACACATATCCATACACACCACACACACATATATATACTCCTACATACAGATACATACCTATATATATATATATATATATACCCACACATACATGTACATATATATAATATATATATACATACATATATACATATATATACATATATATATATACACATACATACATACATACACCCACACCCATATATATACACACACATACAACATACCATATATACATACACAAACATATATACACACATATATATATATACAATATATACACACATACATACACACACTACATACATATCACACAAACACATACATACGTAAACATACATACATACATCCATACATCCATACTTAATGCACTTATACGCGTTACCACACACCCCCATCTATATATATATAATATATATATATATATATATAATATATACACACTCACACATACATATACAAATATACGCCCACACATACATACATACATACACGTATACGCATACACGCACATACACATATACAGCGTACCCATACACGTGCCCACACGCACATGCATCCATATGTATACACACACACACATATATACACGTGTGCAAGCATACCTACATACTCATACACGCACACATACTTACATATACAATATATGCACACACTTACACACATTATACATACACATATACATGCATACATACATATATGCATACATACACATACACGCACATACACATATACACATGCGTACCCATCACGTGCACGCACGCACGCGCATCCAATATATATCACACGCACACATATATATACCCGTGTGCAAGCATACATACATACTCATACACGCGCACATACTTACATATACATATATGCACACACTGTGTACGAATGGGTGTATGTACGTGCTAATGAGTGTGCGTGCGGGAACGAGTACTTGCCTTCTAGTAGTAGACAGACAATTTGGACATGCTGCCACCGCCAGGATCCTTAGCTCTAGCGATCAAGAGAACAAAAGTAATAATGAAGATAATAAAATTAAAATTAGGGAATGGGCCTGTATTGTTGTGTATATATATATATATATATATATATATATATATATATATATATATATGTATGTGTATGTTGTATGTGTAGGTATGTATAGGCACACCATGTGTACGTATGTGTGTGTGTATGTATATGTGTTTATGTATGTATGTGCACACATTTATTTTTTTATTTTTTTATTATTTTATTATTTTATTTTTTTATTTTTTTTTTTTTTATTTTTTATTTTTTTTTTTATTTTTTATTTATCTATTCTTTCATCTAACTTACCACTGACTCCTTGACCACTCCCCCAGTATGATATTTTGCGCTATGCCTACCCCCAAAAAAGTCCCCCACCACCACTCCTTTAAACCTGCCTAAATGTATAAATGCTAATACAATTCTTGTTAAATAGCTTCCTGAGATTTCTCTTGAATGAAACAGTACTAGTCCTGTAGAAGCTCCTTCTATATAATAAATTAATTTTACTCTGCTATGTATTGAGTACCTTACTTACTGTGGTTAACCCCGATCAACCCGGGACCTACATAATATATATATATATATATATATATCTTTCTTTCTATACGTTTGTATGCATTATCTATCTATATATATATTACATACACACATACACACACACATATATGTATATATATATATATATTATATATATATAATATATATATACTTACGATTATATTGTATACATATAAATATATATGTGTTTATATTTGTATGTATGCATGTATAGATTGTTTAAAGTGTTACACAGTTTGTATATACTAAGAAAAAGGTGGCTTCAAGTCCTGAAGGAAGCCAACAAATACGAAACATGCTGAAATGACTGACATTTATGAGAAGGTAGAACTGAAAGCATAAATCGTAAAAGAAAGACAAAAATAAATAAAGACTAATCTTTAAACCATGATAAGACAATAGCAAAAAGCCACTACAATACTTCAGTCTGCAAAAACAGAACGAAATGGAAACAGACATGGATGATTGCAAAATGTGTGGCTGTGTGATTAAGAAAAAGTTAGACAGTTCATTGTGAAGAAGTTGAATGTTTCAAATGCTACAGAATTTTATGGTTGAGCGATCAGTTTGCTGACTGGGTGGAATTATTTTTTTATAAAGTGTTTCTGCTTTCAATCCTGGACTCCTCAGCCGCTGATGTGTTGTTGCTTGGTCTAGACCAACATTTTTACTCCTCTTATTATTATTATTATTATTATTATTATTATTATTATTATTATTATTATTATTATTATTGTTTGTCTGACGCTCGTAAGGTCGTGAGTTTGATACCCGGCGGAATGTTGTGGCCTTGAGCATGACACGATTTCAAGTTGCTTCAGTCCCCTCAGCAGACAGAAACGTAACCAGGCCAACACTCTTATCAAGCAGCTAGAGGGGATGAGAGGAAACACCAAAAACGCACATACACATTGAAAGATATATATATATATACAGCGGACTTCCACAGAGTTTCCGTCTACGAAGTAAGCTTCACAATGCATTGTGAAGATACTTGTACATAGTAGAACACACTTGCTCAAGATACCCCGCAGTTGGACTGAACTCGAAACTAAGTAGGTGCAAAGCTAGGTCCTTAATCATACAGCCACACATTTTGCAAATATCCATGTCTGTTTCCATTTCGTTCTGTTTTTGCAGACTGAAGAATTGTAGTGGCTTTTTGCTATTGTCTTATCATGGTTTAAAGAATAGTTCTTTTTTGTCTTTCTTTTACGATTTATGCTTTCAGTTCTCCCTTCTCATAAATGTCAGTCATTTCAGCATGTTTCGTATTTGTTGGCTTCCTTCAGGACTTGAAGATTGAAAACAACATTTTCTACGTTGCTCGTACTTTGTAGTCATCTGTGATAGTTCTTTTTTATCGCAAAGAAGATACATTATAATGGTTTACTAGTTGCGTAAACGCCTATAACTTTGTCTTCATGTAAAATACAGCCATTACTTGTCAGAATTTTGGCTGTATATTCTCAGTATAGTTATTACTTTAATATTTTCTATCTAGTTTAGCTGGACAGCTGAATATATTATAAATATAACTTATTACTAGATCGGTTACAATGTCCATGTTTGTCGCCTTTTCATTTCTATTTAGCTGCGCTATAAGTTATAATATTAGCGTCTTGCACACTATCTCGCTGATTCTTTAGTTTTAGAATATCTGTGTTTGGTGTAATATTTTAACGTATGTCTCTTTAGTCAGCATGAGAGGTAATGCGCTACATTTTATTCCCTGTAAGGTGTCGTTGGTGCATTTTTCTTATTGAAAATCTTACATAGATATTTCAAATCAAATCAATGAACACATTTTCTGTAACAATGTTTCTTAGTCGTTTACATCTTGCAACAATCATCCGTGAGGTCGTTGATATATATAAATATACATACGGGCGTAGGAGTGGTTGTGTGGTAAGTAGCTTGCTTACGAACCACATGGTTCCGGGTGAAGTTCCACTGCGTGGCACCTGACGCTCTAACCACTGAGCCATGCGCTTTCATATATAAGCGCGTGTGTGTGTATTTGCTTGTGTAGTGTCTGTATGTGCGTTTTCGTGTTTGATGTTATCTCTCACCGATTGACAGCTGCTGTGAGATTGTTTAAATCTTCCTGACTTATGCAACTTAGCAGTCAGAGAAGAAGAGAAAAGGTTCGATAGAATAATAACTGGGCTTAAAATAAGTACTACTAAATCTTTCAAGGCTGTACTGAAGAAGGCTGCAGTTCGGTTACTGAAAGTAGTGATAGAATACAAGAAAACAATAACTTCCATGGGGTAAAGGTAAAAGCAAATTTTTTTAAATGTGACAGCATCATTTAAGTCGCCCCCATCCGAACAGAAATTCTTCAGAAAAATAAACGTAAATGCGTGACACAGACGTAATTGCGAAAAAGAGAGAAAAAAAATGAAAATCCTGACGTTCGTATTTCGGGATATACAAGCCAGAAATTTAATAACGGCTTCGCAAGCTTGCTCACCTACAATGAAATCGATGAAGATTCGCCGGCTCCCTGGAAACATCATGATACTGATATGTTACATGTCTCAACGCTTCCTTGCCGGAAAAAAGAAAATGAGAAGTTAGATAGCATATTGTTTTCTTACACCGAACCGAGAGGAGATTCCTATAGAGCGATGTAGTTTATATCAACCAAAGCAGAATATATGGTTATGTGTTGCTAAACTCCAAGATCGAGGCAAAGTGATGCTAAAAGTTGCATTAGCTCCTTACACATCCACTAACAGGCTGGTGCAGCAGTTTAAGGGGTGGCCAAACAGAAAAGTCGCAAGCAGAGAAAATCATAGCGGTGCAGATACTTCGATCACCTTCCCGCTTATGATACACAACAGGCAAATGGTGAATACAGACGTATGAAGAAACAATGTGCTCCGACACAACCACGATGGGAGTTTCTTTGCTGTGTGTTTACTCTTTTTACTCTTTTATTTGTTTCAGTCATTTGACTGCGGCCATGCTGGAGCACCGCCTTTAGTCGAGCAAATCGACCCCGGGACTTATTCTTTGTAAGCCCAGTACTTATTCTATCGGTCTGTTTTGCCGAACCGCTAAGTTACGGGGACGTAAACAAACCAGCATCGGTTGTCAAGCAATGCTAGGGGGACAAACACAGACACACAAACACACAAACACACACACACACACACACATATATATATATATATATATATATATATATATATACATATATACGACAGGCTTCTTTCAGTTTCCGTCTACCAAATCCACTCACAAGGCATTGGTCAGCCTGGGGCTATAGCAGAAGATACCTGCCCAAGATGCCATGCAGTGGGACTGAACCCGGAACCATGTGGTTGGTTAGCAAGCTACGTACCACACAGCCACTCCTGTGTTTGTGGGTTGTCTGCCCTATTTTTACATTTAATATAAATATATTTTTAGTGCGTTTATATGTGTGTGTGTATGTGTGTGTGCGTGTGTATAGACAGATAGATAGATGGATAAATAGGTAGATCTACATACATACACGCATTCATAGGTAGATCTACATACATACACGCATTCATTGAATTAACACCGTGATTAAAGATATTCATAAGACTAATGATGGCTAAACGTCTGAATATATTGACCGGATCATTTGCCTCATCTTCCATTTTCTCTTATGGTAGTCTTTGTACATTCCAAAAGTTGCTTGTTAAACCTTTTGTAGTGCCCGGTCGTATCTATATCATCATTATCATCACAACCACAACCATCACCACCACCATCCTCCCACTCCTCCTCATCTTCATCATTAATTTTCATCGAGAGACAAGACTTAAAATGATTACCTTAGGGAAAGTGATTATTCACTATGGGAAAACCCATTTTATTATTTCATTAAACAATTATATCTATATATATATTATCTATTTTATACGCGTTTGTGTGTGTGTATGTGTGTGTTTGTGTGTGTGTGTATGTATGTGTGTGTGTTTAGGTATGTATACGCAAATTAATACTCATCGAATGCACCATACAAAACTAAGGGAATGGACACTTGGACGGAACAATAGTTGTCAGGAATGATTGACATTCATTTATACTTTCCTCTTGCAGTGTTAAGGGTTTCAATCTATTATTCTCAGAAAACTAACCGAGAGAAAAAAAAAGTGTATTTTAATATGTACTGAAGTCTTTATTGTGTTTTGTCTCCTACTTCAACCGCGATTAGGCGTTCTGGGGGAGAGAAAGAAAGATGAAAAGAGAAGAGGAATAAACAAGCACAATTTGTATCTGTTCCTTTATTCAAAATGCGTTCCTTCGTGGTAAATCTAATTTTACTGATGATTCATTTTGAAGAAGAAACAAACGATGATTCTCAAGTGTAATATGGGTATTATCTTACCTCACGTTTGCAGAGGAGAACTAAAGTATAACAAACACAATATATATGTGAACAAAAACATGCATAAAAAGACATACACATTCACATATGGAAATATGCTAATTCGATTCCTGTGGGATTCTACGTTATGTAGAAAAATATATACTTCTATAAAATGTAATGAATCTATTTAAAAAAAAACAAAACGTTATTTCCGATAATTTTATCCCCGCTGTGTTTCATGCCTTGAAGAACATTGAAGAATATTGAAAGCGAGAAGTGGTATGAATAAATATTCTCTAGGTTTATATGTAAGAGATCATTTTCTTTATATATATATATATATATATATATATATATGAATACACACATTTAATATTATATCATATACTAGCAGAGATACCCGGCGTTGCCCGTGTTACATACAATTGAAGGATTAGACTTTTCTGTTATATTTTCTCTACTGAACTGGAATATCTATGTTTCGAATTTAATCAAAATCGCAGATGAGGGTTATATCCCTCTTTACACACCCAAACAAAATTGTAATCGTACCACATATATCCCATACTACTGATTTTTATGCGCATCTTCCAAAATTCCAGTCTTATTGAACCTGTTAAAAAGATATTGCTCCTGAAAAACGAAGGTCATGGAGCTCTAAAATGTGAGAGTTAAGGCCCCTGTTGGGGGTGGGCATCTTAATGTCAACCAGAGAAGTTGAATTGTTGGGAATCTTTTAAAATTGGGTCTTATATCTATTGTTTGAATTTCTTTGAAATAGGAAATATATGTTCACTGGGTTTGTAAAAGAGACCAAATCTACAGGAAACCAAAAGACGAATAATCACAATAAAGTAGTCAGCTACGCTACCCTAGTCGTTACCACTCCCAATGTAGGATTCCTCAACCATCCAGTTGACAGGCACAGCCGGAAGATGCATTACGTAACTATAGCAATTGGAAAGGCGTAACCCAACTGAAATAAACATTAACAACTCTGTGACGTGAGGGCTAAGGAGAAATGAAAGATGGAGTTTGCAAATGACCACTATAGTGATATGTAACTGGTCAGAATAAATTTACAATCCATAAATGTCTTTGAATAACCAGTCACTCATCTGGGAAAGCCTTGAAATCAATGTTACCATCTGGGGACTATGTGTGACCGAGTGATAATAAAAAGACTTAAAGGAGCTCTGCAGTCAAATAACTTTACTCAACACTTTGCAACTGAATCTGTGGAGGCAAATATGCCTCTCATTTACTTGACAATGTATGCACCACATTTCAGAAATTACAATGTAAGTGTATGTCAAAGCAAACTGTTACACTGTTGTACCATTGAATTAGAAGTACTGCTCAACTTTTATGCTCGGGTAACCCTACAGCTTCCAAGAGCACAACTGTAATCGTTTTTGCTTCGAAAAAATGACAAAATTGTGGGTGTTAAGTCCCCATACAGGGGTCTTTATAACTTGTAAGAAGATGAAATTTTATAAATAGTACTTCATTTGTGTCTAATATCTATGGTTAAAATTTCCGCAACAGTAAAAATATATGAATTGTCATGGGGGTTATGGCCCTTATGCATAGAATATAATTTCCAAATTTCATAAAGATACATTCAGTACTTTTGACCTAGTTTTGGATCATAATAGAAATGACTAAAATTTGGGAGTTAAGACTCCCATTAGGGTATTTTATATATATATATATATATATATTATATATATATATATATATATATATATATATATATATATATAGATAGATAGATAGATAGATAGATAGATAGATAGATATACACACAGATACACATACAAAGATAAATTCATAGATACAACTGAGTGGGCAAACAAAAATATAAGACACAGCCTAATGCTTTTTTTATGTTGATAAGCCTGGTACTTATTCTATTAGTTTGTTCTTGTGAAACCAGTAAGTTAAGTTGATGTAAATAAATGAACACCAGTTGTGAAGCAGTGATGAGGGCGAAACACAGAGACAAAGACACACACATACACTTAAATATATACATACATATATATACGATTGATTTGTTACAGTTCCTGTCTCCGGGAGACAATGGAGTTGCGTATCAAATAATCTAATCCGGCTTTTATATTTCATGTCCTAATACATCTCCTGCTGTGGCTGTGTAGTCCTATCCTGGACAAACACTCCCTCTGGCAGGTGCCGCAAATGTAGTGAAGACTTTGCCTGGCTGGTTGTAATGACATACTTTCTTGTTGACGTATTTTCTTGTCTTTCCATTTCTCTCCTCTCTCTCTCTATGTCACTATTTGTGTTCTCTCTTTTACGGTACGTCGCCAAATTCCACGGTTGCTGGCAACTGCTTCCCAGTTGGTAATATTGATGTTGCAGGCATTTATAACCCTTTTGCAAACATCCTTGTATCGTAAGAACGGTCTTCCCACAGACCTAGCGCCCCTAGCAAGCTCTCCGTAGAGTATGTCCTTGGAGATTCTGCCATCTTCCATACGGCTAACATGTCCAAGCCATTTCATACGTCTTTGGGCGAGGAGTGCAAAAATGCTTGGTATTCCTGCTTGCTTGAGGAAATCTTTGTTGGGGATATGATTCTGCCATTTGATGCGAAGGATTTTCCGGAGGCAGCGCAGGTGAAAGTTATTTAGGCGACGCTCTTGGCGTGTGTATGGCGTCCAAGTCTCACTTCCATACAGTAGAGTGGTAAGTACACATGTCTGGTAAATCTTCATCTTGGTCGGCTTATAGTTGTCCCATGCCCGTTTGGAGAGTTGGACCATCACAGCAGCTGTCTTGCCAATGCGTATATTGAACTCAGTATCAAGGGATAGGTTGTAGGTGACGGTAGAGCTAAGATAGGTAAACGTCTCCACCTCCTGTAGTCTGTGGTCTCCAATATGTATGTTTAGGATGTCCGATGTAGCCTGATGCATGATGTTGGTCTTCTTGAGGGTGATAACTAAGCCTAAGTCGCTACATGCTTGCTCAAAACAGTCGATGAGCCTCTGTAGGGCTTCTTCTGTATGTGATACCAGAGCGGCAGCATTAGCAAATAGCACGTCCTTGATCAGGACGCTTCTGATTTTGGTCTTGAACGCAGATACGAGAGATTGAAGTTTCCCGTCACTTCTTCTGTGCAGAAACACTCCATCATCTGAGGTCTCAAAGGCATGTGGCATCAGCAGCGAGAAGACGATGCCAAATAATGTAGGAGCATGGCACAACCTTGCTTTGCGCCGTTATTTGGAAGGCTGCTGATTTTGAACCATAGTGCTGTATGGTGCCTTGCAATTCATCATGGAAAGATTTGATGATCCTCAGCAGCTTTGGTGGACATCCGATTTTTGGAGCAGGATGAAGAGGCCTTTTCTACTTACCAAGTCAATGAAGGCCATATATAATGGCATTTTCTGCTCTCTGGACTTCTCCTGAAGTTGGCGTATGGCGAATATCATGTCAATAGTTGATCTGCTTCTTCTAAAGCCACACTGCGATTCTGGATAAATTCGAGAAGCAAGCAGTTGTAGCCTGGACAGGATAACGCGAGCAAAGGCCTTTCCAACAGTGCTTAGAAGAGATATTCCACGGTAATTGTTACAATCACCACGTTCACCTTTGTTTTTGTAAAGCGTAATGATGTGAAGTGAAGTGAAGTGATCGCCGTAGTGCTGACTCCCGGCTGGTGGCGGTGAGCAGTCATCCCTACGGAGCTCAGAGTAAGCGACCCTAAGCCTGTGGACCATAAGTAAGGCATGTGTAAAATTTGAATGTAATTGCTTGTGTAGTACTCAAGTTTTAGGGATTCATGCAGACAAACAGAAACACATTCTCAGTTTTATATATATAGATATGTATGTATGTATGTATGTAGTATGTATGTATGTATGTATGTATGTATGTATGTATGTATATATACAAATTTGAATGTTTGTGTGTGTCTACAAAAAGTTAAACAACATGCATATACACAGAGAGACATTGAAATGTATTCATACACACATCTACTCATTTATATATATATACTAGCAGTATCACCCGGTGTTGCTTGGGTTTGTTGCGACCCTTTAGAAATTTTGCATTATGCAACTTGTTATTCTCTTCAAGTGAACATTTTTCCAGTTGAAATACACCAAAAAATTGTGACACAGCAGTCAAGAATCGTAAAAAATAGGGATTTTCATAGAAAAAAAGCACTTTTTTATGTAAATAATTTTTGGTATTAACATGGTCCGATTTGAATTTTATCTACTACAGAATAAAGAGCAAGCCTTCTTCTATCATATTCTCAATTTTGGTCAACTTGCGCTGCAGGGTCTTGAAGGAGATATTGTTAGTTGAAGGCTACCAAACCTGCCACACACAGACAACTTCAGCTTTATATATATAGATTTGCTGCACACTACTTTCCATCCTTAATAATGAAACTTGGTAGATCCAAAAGTTAAACACACAGACACACACAGAGATACACACACAGACACACAAGTTGAGTTTTATACATATAGATTTCTCAACGGGGATTTCAAGGGAGAGTTTCAGGGAGTCGTTGGTGATGTATCGTGATGATCAAAGATCCGGCCTGCTAAAATTTGGTTAAAGTGATTCAAACTGCAGACTCAACGCAAAATGGTCACATTTAATTCAAAACGTTAAAAATGTTATGAAAACAATTGGTATATCTTCACAAAGTCCAAACGATTAATACGAAAAAGCCCTCCAGGCTACATCCCGAAAATTCATTTCTTTGCCGAATTTCTGCAATGTTTACGGCGATTCGTTTTTAAATCTTGATTTTTAAAAATTTTTCATGCAATTTACGCATGCTTGCACGCGTGGTGAACACAGTTCACGTCAAACAGCTGACTGAGTAAAGTTCACTATTGAATGCATGGGATAAGGCCTAAACAAACACATCATCGATGTTTGCACTTGCGAGATGAATTTCGGAACAGAAACAGCGCAGTTCAATTTTCATTCGCCTAAACTTTAAGTGACCCATTTTTGGTGGTTCTACGATTTGTTGGCTAGGAAGAGATGTGCCGGGAAGTGAAACACACAGACACACACACAGATACATACACAGATACACAAGTTGAGTTTTATATATATAGATATACACACACACATATATATATATATAATATAATATATGTGTGTATGTATATATATATATATGTATGTGTATATATATATATATATATTATATATATATAATATATATATATATATATATATGTGTGTGTGTGTGTGTGTTTGTGTGTGTGTGTATGTGTGTTTGTGTGTGTGTTTGTGTGTGTGTGTGTACTTTTTGTTTATTAATGCTGAAAAGAACGTCAGAAATATGGTACGCAGAGTTTCACGTTTCCGTTCGTCGGACGGTTCCGATTATTTCAGTCTTAATCGCAACTGACCGATATAGGAAAACGTCAGTCTCTGAATAATAGCTTTGTGATATTTTTGCAGCTTTAATATAAAAGCATATTACTCTACCTTCGGTAATCGAGGCCACTTTTTCGTACCTTGGTTGGCATTTATGTGCATATTCGCGTGCGTGTGTGTATGTGTGTGTGTATGTGTGTGTGTATGCATGCGTGTGTGTGATGTGATACACTTACACCCATATTTATTTCATTTGTTTAACTTGTTGCAGTCATTTGACTGCAGCTATGCTGGAGTATTGCCTTTAGTTGAAATGGACTCCAGCACTTATTTTTTGTAAGCTTAGTACTTATTCTATCGATTTGTATTGCCGAACCATAAAGTTACGGGGGCCGTAAGCACGCCAACATCGGTTGTCAAGCAATGGTGGGGGATCAAACACACAAATAAGTACACACACATACACACACACACACACACACACAAATATAGCAAATATTTGAAAAACGGAAAACATTTTGAAGAAAAATGTTTATATTTTCACTTTATGTTAAACTAGCAGTATCGCCCGGCGTTGCTCGGGTTTGTAAGGGAAATAACTATATAAGCGTTTTAGAGATGTAAAGTATAATAGCCATCTCAATATGGCTAACCACAAAGGGGGGGTGTTACTGTAGCTTTTTACGTTCTGAGATTTAATAATAAATTTTTAGAGAGTTACTTCCCTTATATATGTCAAAAATGCATAAAAAAATGGGAAAAATTGATGGTAATTTTTTTTTTAAATCGTCGACTCAGAAGGGCTCGATTTGAATCACGACTATAAGATACGCGGTTTTGGTTAAACTGCACCGCAAAATGTGGGAGTAGTTAGGAATCTAAATCGTAGGAGACAGACAGCACACAACCTCACTTTTATATTTAAAGATTAATTTCTTTTATAAAACATGCGTATGTGATTCGTATTTATATTTTACGGGTTGGAAAGCATGTAATTTCTGCTAATGAACCTTCATTGCCCTCCGGTAGGTGTTTCAACATCACTGGTGATTGAATCAACATTTGTAAATAATGCAAATGTTTTTACTGAAGTAAGAGCACAATTTTAAAACAGAATATTCTCACTAAAAGTAATTGCATGCTCATATATGACATCTGTTTTAAACTGTCAAAAAATGACCCACATAGTGTTTTCTATTTTAAAATAAAAAAAATTATGACCCGTCAAAAACAAAATTCGTTACTTGCTATACGTCGACTGATTGTTGAACCGGAAATCTATAATTAGTTTCAAATTTTGGCACAAGGCCATCAGTTTCATGAAGGGAATAAGTCAGTCACATAGATACCAGTGTTCAACTGACACATATTTAATCGACACCGAAAGAAGAATAGGCAAATTCGACCTCGGTGGAATTTGAACTTTGAAAAACGAACGAAGTGCCGCTAAGCATTTAGCTCGGGTAACTAATATTTCGAACAATTCATATCTCGGTCAGTGTGATTCCAGTCAAGCATTTTCAGCTTTCATCCTGTTTACCCTACTTATTTATACCTGTTCATCTATCCTCAGCCATGTTTCTTTCTCCCTTTCCTTATAACAAAATATCCAGCTATCCATCCACCTACCTCTATATTCTTCTACCAATGTTTCCGTTCATCAATCAATCAATCAATCAATCAATCAATCAATCAATCAATCAATCTATCTATCTATCTATCTATCTATCTATCTATCTATCTATCTATCTATCTATCTATCTATCTATATGTCTTTCTATCTGTCTGTCTGTCTGTCCATCCGTCTGTCCATCTGTCTATCCATCCATCCATTTATCCATCCATCCATCTATTCATCCATCCATCCATCCATCTGTTCATCCATCCATCCATTATTGATCCATCCATCTATCCATCCATCCATCCATCTATTCATTCATCCATCCATCCATCCATCTATCCATCTATCTACCGAGCTATTTAGATAACTAACTATGTAAACCCTCTCTACATCGATCTATCCCTCTATCTATCCACACATCTATCAATTCTGCCATGTATGTATCTATCTGTTGTTATATCTTTGCACAATTACCCTGCATTTTACGGTAACGCACGAAATCATTTCCTGTCATCATAAAACCTTCTTCTTGCTGTTACACCCCTTTCTATTCCTTTCTTTTGTTCTCACTACAGGTTTCTTGGTACATCCTCCTACGAAAGGACAGAACTGTCACTTCTAATGCCATTGAGAATTTTCCTTCCTCCCTCGACCACATCCCCCACCATCACCATTACCACCGCAACAATTGAAAACACACATCCATCTCAAATATATGTTGTTTTTAATATTCTCATAAATCTTTCAAGACACTAAATATAGCGGCTGAAAATTTATGACTATATTTCGTTCAGAAGATGATAGTTTCCGCTATAAGTGAACGGTTCTTATACTTAGGATACGGTTGACCTCGTGTGTACCGTTGGCGATTTTTTTCCCTCTGTCTTCCCTTCTCTGGATCTTTCCTTCTCCTATGTCTCCGACGAAGAGCTCCGCTCGAAACGTTAAACCCTCCTTCTTCCCTTCTTTCCTGAGCGTCCAATAATACTATATTTGTTCCACGTCCTCGTGTTGTTGTGTTTTTTTTGTGTTTTCTTGTTTGGATTAACTATATATATATATATGTATTAATAATAGTGGCAACTATTATTCAAATGTAATTTAAAGCTATATTTTGCATTCATTGATTTACTGGTCATCTTTTCGAGAACCGTAGAGTCTATATGCTTTACCTTTTTCTTGACAGTTCTGGTATAGTCACATATACCCAAAATTATTCGTTTAAAAGAATATTATTACTGAGGACTTCATAAAGTGCATCTTAAATTTCACGTCATTGTATTGTTTCCTACGGCTGCGAAATCCCAAAGAAACCCCTCTACGTGCTAGCTACAACTTTTAGAAATATCATCGTTACTTAATTTTCTCTCATGACACCTTGCTATCTGGAGGAAGAGAAGGAATTCTTTGAATTTATTCTTAAATACACACGAAAGGGAGGATGGATGGTTCTAGGTTGAACTCCTTTGATCATGCGTCTGTTCTGCTCATTTAAGGATGACATCGAGTGGCAAGCAATAACAAATTGTATTTCTCGTTATTGCTATAATTTTGTTTGAATATATTTGCAGCTTTGGAATCTTAACTGAAAGCGAAGAGAAGCAGGTGGTGAAACAGCTCATTATTTTCTACTTAGCACTCCTCTGTCATTTGTCTATTAAAAGTTAAATTTATTCAAATTTCATAAATGATTAAACAGCAGCTGTAGAACAATAGAGCTACAAAAAAAACCCCACTCCTAAATGCCTACAGTAAAAATATTTTTCGTGTTGATTCAAATAACATCGGAAAGGAACTAACTAATCTGACAGTTGAATATTTTAAATAATTTCACTATAGTCAGAAATAGTCTCTCTCTCTCTCTCTCTCTCTCTCTCTCTCTCTTTCTCTCTCTCTCTCTCTCTTTCTCTCTCTCTGTCACTCTCTCTCTCTCTCTCTATATATATATATATATATGTATATATATCTCTCTATCTCTCTCTCTCTCTCTCTCTCTCTCTCTCTCTATATATATATATATATATATATATATATGGTCTATCCGCCAAACTAGGGGGTTGGCATCATTCGAAAGCTACTATAAAGTGAAGAAACGCAGGTGCATTGTGAACAGCAGTGTGTTAAATATTCCGTTAGTCTGATCGATATATGTGTGTGTGTTTGTGTGGGCGTGTGTGTTTGTGTGCGCGTGTGTGTTTGTGTGCGCGTGTGTGTATACATATAGATACATCTATACATACAATCTACGATGCATTCATATATACAGGGAGAAAGATAAAATTTAGTAAACTTCATATCAGGTTCAAGTAAACAAATGACATCTCACCGTGTATCGTGCAATATGATGAATCACCTATTTAACAGCAGTCTATAGAGATTAAATGTATTTATTACTGATGACGCAGACAACCATTTCTATTTTGTACAAAAATACTGTCGTATATTTGTATTAACACTTCTGTCAGTACTCTTCGTGGCCGATAAAGAAAATGCCCTAGCATCTAATATCAAAAAGTGTTTTGGAACAAAAACAAAGATAATTATTAGATTATCATTAGTCAGGGGTATTTTCTTATACAAGTCAAAACGTTGTGCAAGTCAAATGATTAAATGATTAGTAGAAACTGAATTTGAAACTAATAGTTAGTCTGTCTCCTAAGGCCTAACCTCAATGACTGCAACGTTGTAAAATGCATAAACACACGTTCTGATGTTGCCCGAATTTAGCGAAAACGACCACAAGGGAAGAAAAAGGTATATTTGTACGATTTTTCAAGTATAATATCCTAATGCAACAGGTTATTCGTTCTTTCGTATTAGCTATTATAACTGGAGTTCTAAATATTTATTATTATAATTAAAATAAACTTAAAATAAAAACAATTTAAAATAAGAACCTTACATATTCGAGAAGTGTGAAAATTAATTCAAGTTTACTGCAAAGTCTCCTTGTCGAAAAATGGATGAATAGTATTGAATACTGATCAGTGCATATCTTTCAGATTAATTTAGTTTGGCCCCTTGAGCCCCAATTTTATGTAATTGCGCAGAGAATCTAACACATAAATTTAGGGAAAAATTGAAAGAAGCAACGAAAGATGGAACAATAAAGATGCAGTGACAGAGAAATAAGTGTATCCAAAATGTGTGGAATTTAAAAGGTCGAAGCCTTCCCTGGCTTTCTGGGGAATGTGGTCTTAGTTAGGATGCTCCACCAAATGTTGTGTATTTGTTACTGAGTAGCCGTATGATGTTTGAAAAGGATTTCGCAATTTAAATGCTTTAATCTAAACTTATACATTTTTAAATACAGAGAGGACAAACACTGTGGCGAGAGTAACTGGTTCGTATTCCGCAGGCGCAAAGGGACGTTGCAGAGTACCATGTCATGGCCAGAGTGAAAAGTTTTTTTTCAACTAAAAGGCTATGAATGAATATGATAGGTAAATTATCTACAAAATCAATCGCTCGACCTACAATAAATCTATTGCAAATACCATTACTAACGAATATAAAATGTTTAGTTCTTCACCTTTGCCCGATATTAATATCAAGACAAAGAAAATGAAAGCGAATCAGAAACTAAAAATAGTGTGGGATTCTAAATGTTGTTAAACCTGTACGTTACTTTTAAGCACCCCATTCAACCTTTGCCAGCATTCCAGCAAGTAAACTTATCAATCAAAGCAAAACTAACATTGGAATAAGCAGCACGTTCATTATTGATAAAACGATTCTTAGAATGAAGGCAGCATCCTATTTAACACTTTGGAAATATTCCAGTGCAGTTATCACATGGTTTAAATCCGATGTATCATAATTTGATGTACAGACATTTTACCCATTATTTCTGAACGTCTAGTAGCAGATGCGTCAAATTCGCAATGACAGTTTCAGTTATCACAATTATAATTTTGTACACTGGTAAAATATTTGCTACGGGAATACTGTATGAATTCAGAAACGCTCCAGCATTCTGCTTGACGTAGTGTGGAAACAAATTTAGGAGTGATATGGTCCCTCAATGTACTTGGAGTATCATACGGCGATAACAGTCTTCTTATGTTTAGAAATATAAATGAAGAGCCAAAAGTTTTGAGAAATACCTTCATAGCTTTTAACTAAATTCAACTTCAAAACAGTAAGCTATTTTGATCTTAGGTTCAATAATAATATTTTACATAATTTGGACATAATAGCTCCGTCAGAATATACAGCTAATCATTCAGTCCATTCAATAATAATTTGTTGCATTATAATGAGACGTTATCACGTACCGTATTCATTGAAAATAAACAAAAAACATATTATATGTACAAAATATGAAAACCAAAATAAGGAGAAACATTACAGGGTTTAACCCTAATTTTATGCAAAACATTTCCTCCTGTTTAGTCAAAACAGTTTGTTTCACAATATTTCAAAAATATTTATTTTTAATTCTTCATTAAAAGCACTAGAAAGTTTCTTATTCGCTACGTCAAATTTAGCGCAGTCAGTATCTAATATGGACCGAAACAAATATTAACAATTCCTCCTGATCAAAAGAGTAAGACTTTTCGATCGTGGACAGATGTAGATGACCACAAATGCGCATTTGCACATTAGTGAATTCCTCTTCAACAACAAAATCTTATATCGGATTATCTGCCAATTCTTTCATTTACAGATCAAAGATATTGACGTTAGTATGGGAGCAAAAGATTCGGCAAATGCGTGGGGAATATCATGGAATTATACAAAACTCGGCATTTACATATTAAGTTGTCATATATTTTGGGAGGTTTAAAACTTGATGACGGACTCTTTATAATAAGAAATATAAACAGCGAACTTAAGCATACTGAGGGACTTTTCCCATTTGCCATGCCTTTGCAGCCTTTACAATAAGTATATCTCATAATGCTACTGGTTTTAACTTGATGATTCAAAAACACCTTTAGATTCCCAAGTTTAAATGTAAGCTTTTATATTCCATTAAACACATCAGTATAAATTTAACATGACAAACATGATATATAAATGAATTTAACAATTCAAATCTACTATTTAACGTCATGTTCTGTCTTGCTACACATAATATATTAATATAAGTTAATATTTTACAACCAAAGATCAAAAGTAAACTGTTCATCTTTTTTGGTACATGTTAAAGTGTTCTGAAGATATTCTTAATACTAATTCAATGTTTAACTTTTTAAGTGTTCTATTTAAACAGTCAAACGGCCCCATGATTGCTGGCATATGAATAGAACATTTTCTGGTTTTATTTGAGTTTTTGTTTACCCAGTTTCCCGCTGTAACTCTGACTGTGTTTGAAAGATTTTATGGTGATCATCAGATGATGGTTTTGCAATTCAAGCCTTCATATTCTTTTTTATTCTAAGCACAAGGTCCGAAATTTTGGTAGAGGGGCGAGTAAGTTAGATAGATACAAGTACTCAACTGGTACTTAATTTATCGACTCCAAAAGGATGAAAGGCAAAGTCGACCTCGGCGGAATTTGAACGTAAAGACAGACGAAATACCTATTTCTTTTACTACCCACAAGGGGTTAAATACAGAGAGGACAAACACTGTGGCGAGAGTAAATGGTTCGTATTCCGCAGGCGCAAAGGGACGTTGCAGAGTACCATGTCATGGCCAGAGTGAAAAGTTTTTTTTCAACTAAAAGGCTATGAATGAATAGAAATAATGCAATCACACGAACATGCTTACATATATCTTTCTGCCGCCGCTCTCTCTCTCTCTCTCTCTCTCTCTATATATATATATATATAATATATATATATATATATATATATATATATATATATACATATATATGAGAGAGAGAGATGTTTTTATTTTTCATTCCCTTCGAGTTTTTTTATTCCTAGTAGTGGATTAGACTTTAGCTGTTCCTTCTAGCGTGAAAGGAATCCTATGAAGGATACCTCGTATGTGTTTCAATGTACACTGTATCTATCTGTCTATCTATCTATCTATCTATCTATCTATCTATCTATCTATCTATCTATCTATCTATCTATCTATCTATCTATCTATCTATCTATCTATCTATCTATCTATCTATATATATATATATATATATATATATATATATATATATATATAATATATATATATATATATATATATATACAAATTGAGATAGGGGTTGTAAATGCAACCCTCCATGGGATAACATATATCCAATATACTGCTAGTGAAGTACCCAACAAAGTTAATACATAAATGTTAAGAATTGCGATACAATTAATTCATTTATTGTATTATATGGGCAAAGTAAAATTAATGAATTATGTATATATATATATATAATATATATATATAATATATATACATCAACGGAAGAATTTATTAATTCAGTTCATCACGACAAAAGGCATCATCTGTTAAAGACAGAGTTTAAAATTCTTACTTTAATTGTTTCACATTTCAAGTAGTATTACTGTGGAAACTATGTCCAATTCTGCATTAAATATTCAAGTCACATTTCGCAGAGGTTTTCTTTAGTTTCGACTAAATCCTATGCTTCTAATTTTTGTACTTACAAAAGTACATTTTTAGAAATGTTTAAGATATAGCAAGTTAAGAATAGGCATTGTATTTAGTAAAGAGAACTATATATTGGTGTTGAATAAACTATGATGATGGCAATGTGTTGAACAACAAGAATGATACAGCGCATTGTCAGAAACAAGAAAACTCGTTTTAACAAGAGAGTAGTATAAACATGGAAATGCTAAAAGCAGGGGAATATATGTATTATATAACATGATGTGATAGCATATAATTACTCATAACTAACAGTAAATGTATTCAATACAAAAGAAACGTGTAACTGTCTAATCAGGTCCATCAACTATCCTGATGCACCGAAAAGACATATACGCGTACGCACGTACACATTCTCACACCTACTCACACACATACACAAACACACACACACTACAACAAACGAAGAGATATCTGCGTTATGCTAAGATAACACGTTAGGTGTTTTCGGTATGATGGAAGCATAATACAACTATTCAGGTTATGCAACACACTAACCAGCGAGATTTGTTGAGCGTCAATGGATCTCACAACAGTTCGTTACATCACTCTGCTTTGAGAAATTGCCTAACAATCTTGGGGGTTGATTGGTGTTAGGCATAACTTGCGTAGCTCTATTATGTAAACATCAAAACCAAAAACTAACGAAACAAGAGTAGCAAAATTCGAAAATTTACTTGTTTTACTTTACTTTAGGTCATACTATACTTTCTATTTTTCGTTTAATAGACCATATATTTTTGGAAGTACTGATTGCCCAGCAACGACCTCTTCAGGTTCATATGGTGAGAGATAAATATTTAATAGACACAATACATGTTTTTTTATGCGCTACTAGTAGTTTCATGTGCAGGGAACATGACAAACGATGTTCTATAATACGTCTGACATCTTAGCACAACCATTAGTTACAGCCCACATGGTATAACGAACGAAAAGTTGAATGAGAGAAAAAGGCGAGAAGGATATATATAGAAAAAGTGAAAGATTGAGAAGTTGGAAACGAAAAATTAACCAGAAAGAAGCAAAATACGTAAAAAGTCGTTTCCTTTAAACAATGAATTAACTGGCTGAAAAATAGTAACTTAGAGTGTATGGTATAGTTAATCAGAAGGAGAAGGCATTTCTCAAATTCTTCAACAGGAACTTAGGCATATACTTACAACCGCCGAAAAATTCAGATCTAATGTTCAGCAGTGAGTTAGAGCACTTATATCTGAAAAGAACTCGAGCCCTTTCAGCTAAGTATAACTTGCACATTTTGATCCATTAACATAAGGTGTTAACATTATCGTATGCGGTTTTGCGCTTAATTACGAATTCCATACGTGGCTAACCAACATAGAAGATTTGTTTTCGAACTTATGACAAAGAAAGCTATGTGATAAGCAGAGCGATTTTTAAATCCTCCTTCTTATCGGTTCTGTCATCATCTAACGTTACATTAAGTTCTGCCTCATATATGACAAATTTAATCATACATGACTGGTCAAGTGGACAGTTTCTTGTCTCGGCAGTTATAATTGGATTTAGGCTCTTCTTATATGTTCCCAGCACATGAAACTAGTAGTAGCACATAAAGCATGTACTGTGTCTACTAAATGAAATATATATACATACAATAAGCTCTCTCGTAGAAGATGACGTATAATCGTTTAGGTTTTGCCGGACGACCCACACAAATGATTATTTTACAGTGATCAAATATTCGTACCACACAAAAGCTTATTCTCTCCATCAAATCGGCGTTGTCTGAAGAGGTTCATTATGCTCCAAGCGTCAGGTGTCGTAGTGATCGCAGAGTAACGTGAGCTGAAGTGTTTTGCTCAAGAACTCAACATTCCACCTGGTCTTCGAACGGAAACCATGATGTAGTGATCGCGAGTGATACTTCTTTTCCACTAAACCGTGCGCCATCACTATTGTAACACATCCTTTTGATATATGTATCACGTCGTTCAGGGCCTCCAGCGACCTCCCGAACGAATAAAGACATGAAAATTCATGAACTGATCTTGGGGTACCAACACTGAACAGATGACAAACTTGTTTGCATGACTAGTGTGTGCTGGAGCTCCCGCCAACGAATTTTGAGAGAAGAATTGCGAATCAAATGAGTTGCATCAAAATTTCTGCCTCGCTTGCTCGCCGAAGATCAAAAGCAGTCACAAGGGAATGCGTTTAGGGAACTGAAAGAATAGTTGGAAATTGATCGGGATATTTTTTCGAAGGTCATCCATTGGTGACGAAAGCTGGTAATACGGAATTTGCAAACGCGGAAGAGATGAAGACACAAACGACGGAGGCGTTAAAAGGCATCACTTTGCAAAAAGTCCAACAATGCTTTGAACAGAAGAAAACACGTCTGAACCGATGCAATACTTCAAATAGAGAATACTTTGAAGGCGATAAAAGTGTAAACACGTAAAAATAAGTGAATAAAGTGAGGGCGCGTGGCTAAGTGGTTAGGGCATTCGGCTCATGATGGTAAGGTTGTGAGTTCGATTCCCGGCGACGCATTGTGCCCTTGACACTTATTTCACGTTGCTCCAGTTCACTCAGCTGGCAAAAATGTGTAGTACCTGTATTTCAAAAGGGCCAGCCTTGTCACACTCTGTGTCAAGCTGAACCTCCTTACGAACTACGTTAAAGGTACACGAGCAAGCTGTTCCGTTGATCGTATCAGCTGGGATCCTCGTCGTCGCAACCGACGGAGTGCTCCTAAGTGAATAAAACAATACTGCAAAATTCCCGTTTCTTTTGGAAACTCCCCCATACACTCAAACACACACACACACACACACACACACACACACACACACACACACACACACACACATATATATATATATATATATATATATATATATATATATGAGTGGGTATATAGTCGATTGTGTAGGCCCCAGTAATAAATAATCCGGTATTTTAGTTGGCCAGTTCTAGGCGGACGAAAAGCAACGTATACTGAGCAGAAATCCTCGTCAGGATTTGAACACACAACCAATAGTTTTGTAGCTGAATACTTCCGGTTGCTATAGCAAATTTGCCCATGCCCCTCACTTAAATACGCTAATGTATTGATTCAACTGAGAAGATATTTTGGAAATATGGGAAAGAATATATTTACCGAAAGGCATTGTTTCAGTATTGTTTTTATTCAGTTTTGAGTTTTCAACTTTGGTTTAGGAGACCCATAATAAAAAAAAAAAATCACGCTTTCTATGGCCCCTTAGTTCGTAAGAGCAACGTAATCTATATATATATAAACGGCGGTTTGTCTGTCTGTGTGTCTGTGTGTCTGTCAGGTTGTACCCTCACCCTGACCACGGCTTTCAACCGATTCTGATGAAACTTGACACACACATAGACGCAGGAGTGGCTGTGTGGTAAGTAGCTTGCTAACCAACCACATGGTTCCGGGTTCAGTCCCACTGCGTGGCATCTTGGGCGAGTGTCTTCTGCTATAGCCCCGGGCCGACCAATGCCTTGTGAGTGGATTTGGTAGACGGAAACTGAAAGAAGCCTGTCGTATATATGTATATATATATATGTTAGTGTGTGTGTATATGTTTGTATGTCTGTGTTTGTCCCCCTAGCATTGCTTGACAACTGATGCTGGTGTGTTTACGTCCCCGTCACTTAGCGGTTCGGCAAAAGAGACCGATAGGATAAGTACTGGGCTTACAAAGAATAAGTCCCGGGGTCGATTTGCTCGACTAAAGGCGGTGCTTCAGCATGGCCGCAGTCAAATGACTGAAACAAATAAAAGAGTAAAAGAGTAAAGAGTATAGCCCAATGTCATAATTCAAAACTAACGCAGCGAAAATTTTGAAAAGTTCCCCCAGTTCTGAAAAAAAATCGATAAATTCGACATGGGGTCGAGAATCTAAGCTTTTTATATGCAACACATTTTCTGTCGGGAGACAGCTAGGAACATCGTATACATAGAAGTATTCGAGTGAAGAGAAGACATTGCAACCTACACATGCGCCTTCGTTCGCTAGAGGGAAAGGACTAGATGGGATTAGTCGTTGCCTACTAGGGGCTCTTACATACCCGGGCAACGCCGGGCTATGCTGCTAGTACTGGTTTAAAGTTCTAGCACAAAGACTGCAAATACTGAACTGGTCTTTATTTTGTCGAATCCGAAAAGATGAAAGTCAGTGTCGACCTCGCTGGAATTTGAACTCACAACGGAAAGACGGACGATATGCCGCTAAGATTTGTATAATATTACACTATCTAATGTGCTCTTTTAGTTTGATAGGGGTAGTGTGTCATTTTGGTGGGATTTGACAGCTATTTCTCGCAAATCTTACGTTCACATAGAAACATGCACCTTTTGGTTGGCTTTCAGCGGAAACAGTGTACATTTTGGATTGCTGTAAGAAAATTGCTAAATATGTTGGAAGATTCGAAATTGGCTGTTGGTTGTACAACGTTTTGGACACTTTACTAAGAAACAATCATATATTTTTTTTACGTAACTTGTTAATTATTTAGTCCAGGGCATAATTCTCAATCGCACAGATAAACCATTTTGCGTTGAAAATAAGCTTGAGGGCATAACTAATCATTGTATTTTGAAAAGGCACATCTGTGCAGATTCATTTCCTTTGTTGGAAGGAAACAAAATCAATACACTTAGGCAGTTTCTGTGATTTAAAAGCTGTCACTGGAAACTACGAAGATTTCTCAATACAATGGAATAATGTAGAGAACACGTTTTTTTCTGTTATATAGCAATCTATGTGCAACAGGCACGCTGGTAACTGGTTTCCAACGAACCAATCACTGATTCAATACATTATCTATGACAGTAGTTACAAAGCTGTGCCAAATACTATGACGAAAACCGCTTTTCGTTTTTCTCGTCGATATCTTTACCAATATACGCAAACGAAAGCCATCCACACACACACACACACTCATACACACATGCACATATACAACGGTGTCTACGTAGTTTTCATCTAGTAAATCTTACTCACAAGTTATTAGTGAATCCAAAGAACTTTCCGAAAATGCCGCGCAATGGAATCGAACTCAAGATTCGTGGTTACCTAGAAAGCTTCTGGTCCATACAGTCATATCTGTGCCCTGGTAGTAGCTTTATATATTGCTGGTAAAATATTTTTTCGTTCGATATTGCTGGCGTACATGAAATGAAGTTTATAAATGTTTGGCACGAAAGTGTATTATCTTCGACGGAAGCTTTAAAATTCCAATTAGGAAGTATAGATATTGTTGACACAACACTTCATTTCGCTAGTTATTACCTTAGATATTACTTGCACATATAAAATGAAATTTGAAGTCGCATTAAGTTGTTTATGAACATTATAATTGCGTTTACATTAGGCAACAGAGATTGTATTATTCAGATAATGCCCAATATCGATATAATTGTATATATAGCTATTCATCACAATTTCGTCTTTAATTAATGATTTCTTAGTTGAAATAATGGGCCATTTTGTTTAATTGATGTTATCGAATATTAAGTTCGCTACAAAGAATGACAATTCCTTAAATAATAATGGATTTCTTCTCAATGATAATTATTAGATGTAAAGTAAGCCTATTCATACACTAGCCAGAGGCGGTGAAAGGAAAAGGGCTGCTGATCTTTTCAGGCTCCTCGAAGCTGTGCTATTGATACAGCTGTTTCCCCAGAGTGACTATTCACAGATAGATATATTGGGGAATGGAGATAAGCAGGGATATACTTTGAAATTACTGGTTGGATTACATTGTATACATCCAATCAAGGAATGACTGTTACACCGGGTAGGGTGTTAGCTATCACAACACCAGCCAACACAGTGACTCGCAACATCACCCGTAACTCACCATACGTAGAAACTAGTAAGGTATTGTAGTAATACAGAGATGTACTGGGTTTCACAAACGAGAAATTTGATATCGTTGAGTGATGATTTCCTTTTTATCCTTGAGAAATTGGTGCCCAGTTCAACCTAAGACCAGCGTAATCAGTGGTCATTGTTTGAACCTTCGATTAAATGATGAGTATCAAATGATGAGTTTTACGTAAAATATATAACACAAGAGAAAATGGATCACCATGAGTCTTACATAAAATATATAACACAAGAGAAAATGGACCATGAAAAACAGCTATGAGATATTCTATCGTTTAAGGTTTGATAATTTTGGAAGGCCGTTTGCTTTTCTAAACACTTAAAACACTGGTATTATTAAATATCAACAATTAAATTTCATTTACAGCATGATTTCAGTATCGTGCAAGTACATCAAAACCAGCTGTTTGTTTCCGATTATGTATGGGTTTCAAATATTGTCTCAAAATCGGCAATTTAAGGGAGGGGGATATAAGTCGATTACATCGAACCCCATTGTTCAACTGGTAATTATCTTATCGATATCAAAATGATGAAAAGCAAGGTCGATCCCGGCGCAATTTGAACTCAGAACGTAAAGACGGGTGGGATGCCATTGAGCATTTTGCATAGCTTGTTAACGATTCTGCCAGCTCGCCGCCTTATTTCAGATTCGCATAAACCAGTCACGCCAAGCGTGTTGAATCTTGGATCCCTACTTAGCGAATGAAAACATATTTATGAAATGCATTTTTCTCTTTCTATATTTGAAACTAAAACCAATTTTCAGATTAGTACTCATCTTTTTCAACATTATTAACAACATATTACTATTATTGACACACAGCAATTTATTTAAGAGTCATACGATTTTGTTGTTAAGACCGCAATTATCTTAGTCTGAAGCAGTAGGCATCACATTTAACACCTTGTATCAATCGTGGTGGTACATGATTGCAACAATTATTTTAGGTTCTTGAAAGCAAAATGGCTGCACGCATGCATTAAAAACTGTAGCGAACAATACCAAAGCTACAATCTAGCCAGAAACTATCACTGAAGACTAATTAAAAAAAAATATCTAAAAATACCTGATTATGTTATCTCATACAAAAAGCGAATCATTTGTGTTCTCACAGATATCGTGAACTCTTTCGCACTACATATTGCCAGTTAAAACGTATAGAATTTAACAAAGCACGAAACTTGAAAGATTGTATGGCACAGTATATAGCGAATGAGATTAGAATCAATGGTAGCTTATTAATGCATCGAATAAACAAAGGAATTAAAACACAAAGGATTGTATAAGAAACACATCATACACACGGACATATACATGTATGCGACGTATGCGTGCGTGTGTATAGGTGTGTCTGTGTGTCTATGCGTGTTTGTGTGTAAAAGAACATATAAGAAGCATATGACTGCTGCCCAAAGACTGGATACATACCGAATACGTTAACGAGATAAAAAAAAAAAAGATAATTTTAAAAGCAGCAGAAAATATAACACCCTGCACCTTAAACATAGCAATTACTGAAAAAGCGAAAGAAATATCAGCAACTCGAGCAGTTCCTTTCCGAGTAAGAATGCAGATGCAGAAAGGATACACGAAATCATGGAAATACGATAAACTTTATCTTAATTAGATATATCGTCATAATTTTCGAAGCGTTATTTATTGAGGCATAGGAAGCTGACTTATTTCCTATTCTTATTTTATAGAATACGTGATAATCGTTTCTAATACAGACAAAAGGTTAGGTTTTTGAGGATGAGGCTTGTCGGTATCATCGTTTTCCGTACTTGACAAGTAATTATTTTATCGATCCTGAAATGCCGAACTTCAGCAGTTGAACATAGAATGTAAAATCCCAAATGAAAAATCGGAAGGTGTTTTGCCAGACGCCCACCCTTTGCCCTGAAAATCCAGATAAGTAAAGTGTTACATTGGCTCAGATATGATATTTTTCAGAACGCAGATAATTTTTACTAAATATTGATTTCTTATAATGGCTTCAAATCTTCGTTTGGCTATTGTAGATTAGACCAATTAGCTGGAACTTATTAAATCAAACTAATAATAATGAATGTCAAACTATATTCCAACAAATTTTCAACTTAGAATGTGAAAAGATCTTAGGTGAATGATGAATGGAGTTGAAATAGTCCCGATGGGAATGATCACTGAATCGCAAAGAAAATAAAATTAGGGGTGAAGAATGGAACCGAAATTCGAATGGCAAGGATACTAAAGAAGGCGCTCTCAAATTGAGATGACGATACTGAAAAACCCCCTGGTAATTTATTATCACTTGTTGCACGGAATATCGAAACGATACACCATTCACCTACGATATGGGTGGCTCTATATCCCAAAAAATATTTGAAAACCATACGTGGAAATATTGATCTTTATCTGTAATAAATACAATGCAGAAAACTTGTTTACCAGACTCAGCAAGAATTAGCCAAAAAGTACACGCTACAACGTAAGCATGAATACGGAGAGCGGGAAAACAATTTATAAAGAAGGTCCAAGTACCCCTCGAAACAAGTTGCAATTGCGTAATTAAGCATAATTCGTTAAAATCAGACTACTACTACTACTACTACTACTACTAGGTACATACTTATAATATGTACATACTTAGAGCAGGCCCGTTCACTTGAACCATCCTTACCGCTATCATCCATTATAAGCACAAAGCCAGAAACTAGTCCGTCGCATCGACCTCAGTGTTCAACTGGTACGTATTGTATCCACTCTGAAATGATAAAAGGCAACGTCTCATCGTCTTTCTCCTTGGTATACTCGACTGGGAACAGACTGAGATAGCCTTGCCGTCTTCGAAAGTAAGCGGAGAGTTGTATGCTTGTTGACATTTCACCCGGCCGTTTGTCATTCTTTAATCGTAGCAATCGCTACCAAACCATATTGTGCCAAATCGTTAAAACTAAAGCGAAAGTCAATGTCATTGCTAAGGTTTTACATCCTGGTACATACTTCTTCGCCTGAAACACTTGGCACAAATTTCGCACTCCCCGTCTCTCTCGCTCTCTCTCCCCCCCTCTCTCTCTCTCTCTCTCTCATCGTGTTCAATCCTATAATCATCGCTGGCCATAGCCCTCCAAGCCTAAATCAGTTATTTCAGGATATTGGTGGGTTTTCCCGGGAAAAACATACTAGTCACTTGGTATCTGAGCTTATCCTTGAGGTACAGATCATATACTTGTTATATGCCCATGAGCATATGGCGTAGTGGTTAAGAGTCTACTAATCCCCAAGATTCCGAGTTCGATTCCAGGCAGTAACCTAAATAATAATAATAATAATAATAATAATAATAATAATAATAATAATAATAATAATAACATCTAAAAATACCTTAAGAATGAGAACCCAGGTTCGAAATTTCCCCAAGGGACCTCATGAAGGCTGGAGGGTATATCAGCCGAAACGTTGTGTTAACAACAAACAGATGCGGACAAATATCCGTCAAATATAAATAATGTAAATAATGTATTGTAATGTTGCTCCAAACATGTACCAATTCCTAATCTCATTGGTATAAAGGGATCTCCAGTGTTCCTAATGAGACAGAGACAATATTTTCAGTATCAGTCATGAAGAATAGGGTGTCTATGTGTTAAGAAACTTAGCCAAAGTGATTTCACCTGTACGAAAATACTTATGTTCAACTTTTCAGTGTTAGTAGTAAGCATTTAAATACAAAGACGAGAAGAATAAGAAATTTCTGTGTTGACAGTACCTTCATTCTGACGCTTGTGTGTATATTACCATTATTGCAAATAAAGTCACTATTTTTTTTCTGTTATTTTATTGTGTTAATATACTTTTCCTGTGTGTATCTTTCCAAAAATAATTTTTGATTCATTTTGTTGAAAATGACTGCTTTTTCAATTCCTTTGTGTGTGTGTGTGTGTGTGTGTGTGTGTGTGTGTGTGTGTGTGTGTGTGTGTGTGTGTGTGTATGTGTGTGTGTGCGTGCGTATGTGTGTGTGTGAGTGTGTCTGTGCTTGTAGTGAAGACTTACAGAGGTGTTGAAATGTTGACGTATCTTCATATTTTTCGTTGTGGACGCCATTATTTGCAAGTATCAAAGATAATACAACAAAAAATATTAAAAAAAAAACAATTGTCCTTGTATATTTTGGTGAAAATAGTATCGAATCTTGCTTAGAATGTTCTGCTTTGTATAATTCAACTGAAAGTGAATGGTTAACATCAGCTCTGCTAAAGATAAAATTTGTAAAAAACTTTAGACAGGAAGAGCAATGAAGAAAAGTATTTTGACAATCCAGAATAGAATAATATTTCTTTCTATTACTGGTAAAATACTTGAAATTTATAATGAGAAGCTAGTCAATTACACCGATCTCAGTGATTATTTTAGAAATATTTTTGTTCTTTTCTGAATTAAAAATTGGGAAATTAACCCCGGAAACATCCATCAATAAATAAAGAACCGAAATTAAGGAAATTTACATTAAATTCGATTAATATGTGTTCGTCGTTCAGTGAGAATACAGTATAATGGAAACGTTAATGCCAGAAAAAGACACATATTTCTTGATTCGTCGTTTGCCTCAAGGTGGTTTCTCGCAATATGGTTCTGTAACTGATTTGCCGCAATATGGAAGACCACGTTCACTCCGTTTGTAGTTTCAGTCGGCACGTTTACGCAACAGTTTTCAACGAGAACAGGAAACACCGATTTTTCAGATGTTCTCAACAATTAGGGATGGCCCTAATGTCATTATATCGCATTGCAAATTATTTGAATTTGTGCTCGTGCAAACTGCAATAAACAGAAAATTTGAAAGCGAGCGCACATCAGCAACAGTTGAAAGCCATATGTTGGGAACAAAAGAAAGTAATATTTTTGATAAGATGATTATGAGCCTATAAGCCCATTTCCATTTGAACGGTTTTATTTTTAAGAAGTAGATCTATCGGATTCGGAGTTTAAGACATATTATAGTTATTCAGCAACATGAGTCGTATATACACATATGTACAACCCGGTGTGGTGTTACGCAAGAAACTGTCATTGGACTTTGCAACATGGTTCTTTTTTTTTTTAGTGAAGATTCCGACGCTTTTACAAACACTGTTGTATGGCATCAGGTTATGATAGTTATTTCTGGCGCCAAGCAGTGCATAATAAATCTGAAATGTTATTTGTTCAAGAAAATGGAGCTATTAGTCACTTTGCTTTTAGCTACGGTGAAGCTTAGAAAACAAACTCTTAATTACTGAATAATAACAACATCATCGCTGGTTACAGTTTTCAAACGGGGTCAGACTATGCTTTACTGAATTTATGAAAGCGAGAGCCGAAAGGGCGTATCTATAAACCGAAAATTTCACAAATACCTCAGCAATTTTGATGGAAGGGAGTTAATCGAATTTGTCAATCCAGTACTAGAGCAGTACTTTATTTTATGGAACTCTGAGGTATGAAAAGCAAAGCGGGCTTCAGCGAGATTTGTATCCAGGACGTAAAAAATCCGGGACAATACCACGAGGCGTTTTGTTTGACGCTCTACCCACCACCCTAACAACTGTAAGGGTGTTGGTGTAATTGCACTGTCCTTGTAGATGTTTCTAATTTAGAAATACGTTCATCAGTCATTTGAGTAGAGAGTGTTAGTTAATATCATTGATCTCATTTGATTAGTACTTCATTTTGTCGAATCCGAAAAGATAAATGTCAAAGTTGACATCGGCGAGATTTGAACACAGAATGTAAAGAACCGGAACAAATAGAGTGAATCTTATTTCCCAAAGGTAAAATTGTTTCTGCAAATCCACCACCCTCTGGACTTGCCAAAAATAGTACAAGACCAACTCTGACAGAAATGGAAATGGGGCTGCAGCGGAAAATCGATTGTAATAAAACACATTTGTTTTCTTATGCGCCCTTTTCAAGCCTAGCCAGACTCATTGGGTCCGATTTCCCGGTTTCTCTGGCGTATGTGTTCTCCCCAGCTGGACGGGAGGCCAGTCCATCGCAGCATTACTCAAGAAACAAGAAGAGAGAGTGAGAGAAAGTTGAGGCGAAAGAGTACAACAGGGGTCGCCATCACCCCTTGTCGGAGCCTCGTGGAGCTTTAGGTGTTTTCGCTCAATAAACACACACAACGCCCGGTCTGGGAATCGAAACCGCGGTCTGAGGATCGCGAGTCCGCTGCCCTAACTACTGGGCCATTGCGCCTCCACAATAAAACAAATAGGAATAATATAACGAAGTATATACCTAACATACTCACATGATTGAACGATGTACCTCTATGAAATACTCGACGCTCTAGAGATAGTAGTGAAACCACTCTGAAATCACTTACTATTTGTAAGAAAATACATCAGATAATGTGGACCTGAGTTCCTTGTACATCTGAATCAGAAGTTATGACTTGAATACCTGTGAAAATACTCATGTGAAGTCAGAGTTGTCAGGTAAAAATAGCAAAAAAAGGAAAAAAATGGTCTCCATATGGTTACTTGGCCTTCTAGAAATAGCAACTAAATCCATCTTCTTTGAAGAACGGACATTACAGAGATTCTTGAAAAGTTAGTATCGTCACGGTTAGACAGCCTTTGAAAGTAAGACCGCATAGATTATGGTTGTCATTGAGCCAAATAGCAAGAACGAGAACAACAACAGCAACAACAAAAAATATCAAAAACAACAACAGCAGACACTTGGCGTGAGAGTGAAGCATCAACAAAACCGCTTATAGCTTTTATACACGGAATAGCAAAAGCGAAAGAAACAGTAGATAAAATTTATTGAAAAGAAAAGGAAATAAAATGGAAAAGACATATTAAAGAGTGAACTTATGTTCGAGCAAGATGTCATCCTATGACATTTCGAAAATAAATTCACGGCAGAAACAACAGATAACGAAAGAAAATAAGAAATAAAATTTGTTTTTTTAATCTTAGAAATTGCAAAAAAAAAAAAGACAAAAAAATAAACAATAAACAAAAAAGGAAAAAAGATGTCTCAATAACATTTTAGATGTCACATTATTTCGTTGAATACAACTGGTCTGACGAGGAGATTGTAGTTGTTGCTGGTGTTGTTGTCGATGTTATTGTTGTTGCCCTTCTTCTTCTTCTTCTTCTTCTTCTTCTTCTTCTTCTTCTTCTTCTTCTTCTTCTTCTTCTTCCTTCTCCTCCTCCTTCTCCTCCTCCTCCTTTCTTCTTCTTCTTCTTCTTCATCTTCTTCTTCCTCCTCCTCCTCCTTCTAATCCCCCTCCTATTCTTCTTCTTCTTCTTCATCTTCTTCTTCCTTCTCCTCCTCCTTCTCCTCCTCCTCCTATTCTTCTTCTTCTCTTCTTCTTCTTCTTCATCTTCTTCTTCCTCCTCCTCCTTCTCCTCCCCCTCCTATTCTTCTTCTTCTTCTTCTTCTTCTTCTACTGTATTCTTTTTACCCCTCCCTCTTAATCCGCCTGCTTTTCTTCGTTCTCTTTATTTTTCTTCACTCCTACTTCCTTCTATTTTCCTTCTTTTCTCCTCAGCCCTTCCCTCTATTCTTCATGTTCATCTATATGTTCATTTATCGCTTTCCCGTCAACTTGTTAGCCGAACGTATCTGCATTGAAATTCAGTGAAAACCATTTAATGCTTTGTGTTTTGTGTCACTACCACGCCCAACAAACTCAGACCATATGGATGTAAAGGCATACAATATCAAAGTCATCGTCCAGAGCACCACATAATTGGTGAGTTCAAAAATCCATCTTTAGCTATAGCAGAGAAATGGATAACGGCCACCATGTTTATTTTAATGAAGATTTTATGTCTTCAACATTGCTTTGAATCCCCACACCTACAACTTCACAATGTTTCGTATCCTGAGTTTCTGAAATAACAGCTAAGTCTGCAATGAATTATACCCTAAGATCTTGAAATAAGAAGGACGGATTGGCCAATGTAGTTCGAGATATGTAATGTCCGAGGAAAGAGTGTGTGAAGTCATGGCGGGAGTGGCTTTCATCATAAGTGTGTTCTGTCTGTTTGAATGTTATTAGTCTAAACACAAGCAGCGAAACGAAGAGCTGTATCCGGTGTAAAAGAAATGAAGAACTCATAGCATAATATAGTTCTAGAGATACTCACTCAAAAAACTACTACTGCTACTACTAGTTTGTTGTCTTGGCCTCCCTCTGATTCGCTTCCTCCTCTACATCCTCTTTTTAAATGTTGATATATTATATGAGTATCATGGTAGATTAACTACCCCACTATTTACCATTCTCTTTTTCTGAAATCATTACAGGTGTATGTAGTTCAAGAAGCTAGAGATATAATCGTCACATTAGGCTGTCGTGTTCCAGCCTGGTCTCGTACTTATCTGTAATTCGTAGCTATTTAGAATATATATTTGTCTGAATGTGAGTCTTTAGTTAGTTTATCACCATTTCGCTATCATGCAGAGTTCATTTTTAAGTAAGTTAAAAGAAGATAAAGGAAAAAAATCTTGTCTGCGCACAATAGCAAGGCTATTGAATGCTTTACAATTTCGAAATGTAGGAAATTTTCCCCGTCCACAGCCATAGTGAAAGACATCACAAAGCGGTAGCAACATTTAGTTTCAACGATTCTAGAGTCGTCTGTTTTGTTAAATAACAGAGTTTATAAATTCTGAATACGTCTAATTCATGGTTTTGTCTCCTTTGTAGAAATATCATTGTATAATAACAAGAAATGCGATGTCCTCAATATGTATACATGTATACATACAAACGCAAACAAGCCATAGACAGACGTGCGTGCGCGAAACGCTCCCACACAGGCACACACACACACACACAAACACAGGTATGAGAGCTGTACCCAAAGTAATAGAACAGTTTGAACAGGTTACTGTGGTTAGGCAAAAAGTTCTGTCGCTCTCTTAACGAAAAATGAAACATATTTAAAATATAAAGCTATTTATTCAATCAATGGTATAAGTGCTCTTTTAGTTTCAGTATCTTCAACCGTCTTATGAGCAGATCCATTATTCCCTGCTGAAAGAGTGTCCTGTCTTTACTGACGATGAACTTTTCCAGTTTAATTTTTACATTCTCTTCTGAACTAAAGGTCTGTACATTCAATGAATATTGAAGAGGCTGAAACAAGTGGAAATCTGAAGCCTCAAGATCAGACGAATATGGAATATGAAGCAAAATTTCCCACTCTAGTCCCATTTACGTCTGCCACGATTACAAATAAGTGTGCAGCCCGGTATTGTATTGTCGTGACAAAATACAATGTATTTACGACTAGCAAGATGGTGAACGCTTCTTATTGATCATTGTGCTTAAATTGCCCAGTTGGTGATAGTGCCCAACCGAATTGGTGGTCCTCTTCTTGGTAAGATGCTCGTAAAAATACATCAACCCGCCAATACTTTCCTTAAATAAAGCCTTGCTTTGGAGTTTCTTTGTGGTGGTTCACCGCACTTCTCCCATCATTTTTTGTGCTCCACATTGTTATAGACGATCCGTACTTTGTCTCCTCTCAACATTCTCTTCAAAAGAGTATCATTTTCTTTATATTTCAGTAACTAGTCGCAGATTGACACTCGGTGGGCCATGTTTTCATCATTTAATTTATGTGGAACTCAGACATCGAACCTGCTGGTGCACCTAATTTCACGCAAATAGTTTTCAACATTGCTTTTTTTAAGATAAAAAGAAACGTAAGTGGGCGGTTTTAATCATACAAAATAAAACTTGTGTCATCACAAGTTCGGCTTCAACTACGTTGGCGTGTCAGGTATCTAACTAGTGTGCATGCGCAAAGGAAAAAAAGGGAACAAACCCAATATTGTTTTTAGATGATACAGGTCGTTCAGACTGCATATGCTTGAAGAACAACTCTTCATCTACATTAACTCGTCTTCCTGTCCTTCGTTACAGGCAAATATTGAGTTCTAAATAGAAGCAACGTGTCATCGATGAATTCTTGTCGAAGAAGTGGTGCAGTCTGCTTGATGTTTGCAGTAGAGTATCTGTTATTTAGAAGAGGCCATTGATGTGATTATTGTTCATACATACATGACGTTTCAAGACGAGGACATCCAATAACAAAATCCTCCCAATAACCATGAAATAAGCGTTTGAAAACCTCACTTTTTAAAATATTTACTTTGGCTTAATTTCATCTCATTGCGTTCTGACCCCACAACTTAACGCATTAGACATTGAATTCCATCCCTCCGAGGCTGGTAAAATTAGCGTCAGTCAAATACTGCCATAGATCCATCTGGTACAACTCTCTCTCTCTCTCATAAACATCTGCATTTAGGGGAACAGAGAAATAAATATTTCTAAGGTATGGATGGAAGCACTCCGTCGGTTACGACGACGAGGGTTCCGGGTGATCCGAATCAACGGAACAGCCTGCTCGTGAAATTAACGTGTAAGTGGCTGAGCACTCCACAGACACGTGTACCCTTAACGTAGTTCTCGGGGATATTTAGCGTGACACAGAGAGTGACAAGGCCGGCCCTTTAAAATACAGGTACAACAGAAACAGGAAGTAAGAGTGAGAGAAAGTTGTGGTGAAAGAGTACAGCAGGGATCACCACCATCCCCTGCCGGAGCCTCGTGGAACTTTTAGGTGTTTTCGCTCAATAAACACTCACAACGCCCGGTCTGGGAATCGAAACTGCGATCCTACGACCGCGAGTCCGCTGCCCTAACCACTGGGCCATTGCGCCTCCACATTTCTAAGGTATACACATGAGCTCACGTTGCACAGTAAGATGTTTGACTGGTGTTTAATTCCCCAATATCAGAACGATGAAAGTTAAAGATGACACCGGTGGAAATGTGTACGGTAATCATGATAACAGCTGTTTCTAAAATAAGCACGAAGTCAAAAATTTCTGGTTGGCTAAGAAACTGGAATTTCTTAATCGTCACTATATTAATTGAAGTATTGAACAGGTAATATATTTCATTGACCATATGAGGATGAACAATAAAGTTGACCTCGACGGGATTTAAAATAAGAAAACAAAAATCACCGCGGGAAATATCTGCAAGCATATTCCCTCACGCTCTAACAATTCTGCCAATACATCGTCCTTAGTATTGATTTCTTACGCGTGCACAAGACTAGATATTTGGGGAAAGAATTAACTGGAAAAATTGAGCTCATATCTTCAAACTAATGATTTATACTATCTTTCTCTGAATTTTGAAAACCAAAGCTGTTTGAGGAAAAATAGTAATAATTATGATAATAATAACTATTTCTAATTTAGGCACAAAACTAGCAATTTTTTATAGGGGAGTGTTAATTACTACTATCGAACCAAGTAACTTATTTTATCAATCCAGAAGGGATAAATGGCAATTGGTTTATTTCTCTCATCATTACAGATATTACAACTAATAATACTATCACCAATAAATGAATCATTCGTTGTTGGATCATCAGAGAACTACATCTGTTTGAACACACACAATCCACAGCAAATATCATTAGCTTACAGTAATGTCTTCTCTCTAAGATCTACTTACCATTTATATATTACTCTGAAGAATATTCTTTCTAATCTTTTGTGAAGTAATTTCATTAAAATGAGATATTAACTGTTTCCTGCAGATTCCTAATTAACCGAATTTTTAATTACCATTTTAAACATGGATTGAACAGATCCACGAATAGTAAAATAATATTTATTGTGGAATAGCATTTATATAAATGTCAGATAAATTGCACCAAAAATAAAATATAGAAACGTTAAGAATATATTCGGTTGATTAACCTGATTTCCACATTGTAGATTTATTCGTAAAAAAGCAAATGAAAAATGAAATTCTTGTAAAGCAAATAACTGAATAGATCTTGAACGTACGAAATTGTTGTTATAAACGTATCGGAGAAGGAATGTAACAAGAGCGATGAAATTCAAAAGTAGATGTCCACCTATAATTAATAAGGAATCTTCTTCTTGTGTATTTTGTGCTTAAATGCAGCCGAGCAGCACCACTATGGTGCGAAAGGCAAGATAAACGTTATGGGACAAAATTGGAATAGACAGGCGGAAAAAAACTCGGGTATATATATATATACATATATATATATATAGACAGCTTTCGTTGCCTTATATCATTTCCCCTTGATGTACGTACATAACATATGTATGTATATACAGGAAGATAGCATAAAGCATACATACATACATACATATATATATGTATATATATATAGCTGTTTGAGTGTGTATGTATATAAATATGTATCTATCTATCTACATCTCTATCTCCCTCTTTCTCACTCTATACTTACATATATATATATTTATGCATGTATGTATTTATGTATGTATGTATGCGTTATGCTATCTTCCTGTATATACATACATATGCTATGTATGTATGTATGTATGTATGTATATCAAGGGGGAAAGATATAAGGCAACAAAAGCTGTCTATATACTTCCTTTTCTTATCATACCTGAATTATTCCATGTCTTTTCTCTGACGGTCTGAAGGACCAGAAGCATATTTGCTAATCTGAGCCAAGTTAATTTGGAGTTTTACTTTATTCCCAGTTGTTGTTGAAACTGCGAGATGACAGCCTGCCTTTGGATATAACTCTAGTTTGTAATATCGACAACAGATTCTCTAGTTTAACCTGTATATCAAATATTTACTTTATCGGTTTTCCGTTGGATGGAAAGCTAAATTACTCTGGAGTTAATAATTAATCTCTAAACAATCAAATATCATTCGCTGCTAGAGGTCTTGTATATAACCTGCTTCCTTTCGAAGATTTTATGAGTGTCAGCGATTAACCATTCCTACAAGAAATGCAGTTGAGTAAATCTCACATACGCATACACCCCCACACCCCCACCCATGTACATATATTCTTTTATACTTTTATTTGTTTCAGCCGACTGCGGCCACGCTTGAGCACCGCCTTCAGTCGAGCAAATCGACCCCATGAGTTATTCTTTGTAAGCCTAGTACTTATTCTATCGGTCTCTCTTGCCGAACAGCTAAGTGACGGGTACAAGCGATGTTGGGGTGACAAACACAGATACACAAAAGTATACACACAAACACACACACACACATGGACTTCTTTGAGTTTCCGTCTACCAAATCCACTTTGGTCGGCCCGAGGCTATAATAGAAGACACTCGTACAAGGTGTCACACACACATACACATACACACACACACACATATATTATATATATATATATTCTATAAGTAGCTCTCTGGTAAGATCTACTTACCACAGAACCACTCCTGCGCCTATATATATATATATATATATATATATAGGAAAAAATGTATGTATATATATGTATTATTATTATATATATATATATATATATATATATATAGGAAAAAATGTATGTATATATATGTATTATTATTATTATTATTATTATTATATTATATATATATATATATATATATATATATATATATATATATATATATATATATGCATATATACCTACATCTACATACATTTATATCTATCTTTATATACATACATATATACACACACACACGCACGCACGCACACATATAGTGATAGAACGTTGGAGTAATGATTGAAGATTTGTCGACACGTATCCTCTAGCTATCACCTAACATGTTTAGAAGTTTGTATATAACCTAATATGCATATAACCTAACGAGTGGTATGTGCTATGTTGATGAGAAAGAAAAAAGAAACGACTCCATTTTCTTATCACATCACCTCCCTCAGCACCACTTTTATTGCAAACGATACCATCATCACCACCGAACCGACACCAAACTTGCAACTATAGCTAACATCATTACTACAACTACTACTACTGCTACTACTACTGCTACTACAACTACTACTACTACTACTACTACTACTACTACTACTACTACTACTACTACTACTACTACTATAAATTTCAACCAACCCAAATGAGATAAAGATGACAACGTGTATCTGATATCAAATTTGTAAGAATAAGTGCCTCTTACATGCAGAATCTATATATTCAAGATATTCAAGGTATTATGAATAATCATGAACAAATAGTCAACCTATCGTCTAAATATCAGGAGATATCTTCAGGCAATTGTCACTGATATCTTATAGAAAAATTTAGCAAGCATTTCTTTATATTCACTCCAAAAATATGACATGAGGACACTTTTCAAGAGTAATACTACACTTCCCAAATATCTCCTTCGAATAAAACCACTAATATAAGAGAATATGACCAAAGACTGCGTATACTCCATCCCATGCAGCTGTGGAAGTTTATACAAAGGAGAAACATGCCACCCTCTCAAAATAAGGTTAGATGAATATCGCAAAGCTGTGACACGAGGAAATATTGGTAAATCGAGTATAGCTGATCACGTATGGAAAAATGGTGACTCCTACCCCTGTGGTATGAAGTTAAAATAATAGACAGAGAACACACCTGGAAATACGAAAACTAAAAGAAGCAGCATATATGCTCGAGCACAGCAACCTCCTAAGCAGACCGAAGGCAGATATGAGTAGCATATGGGAGCCGGTATTCAAGAATGATAGGAAAATATTGGATTTATCAGTCCTAATATTCACTCCATAATTGCCAACAGGCATATAGCGTGGTGGTTAAGAGCGCGCGCTTCTAATTCCAAGATTCCGAGTTCAATTCCAAGCAGTGACCTGAATAATAATAAGAACAACAACAACAACATCGAAAAATGCCTTAGGAATGAGAACCCAGGTTCGAAATTTCCCTAAGGCACCTAATGAAGGCTGGAGGGTATATCACCTGAAATAAGATGAGAACAAATATCCGTCAAATGTAAATAATTCAGTGTTTTGCATTCCATTATATTAACTTATTTCATGTTAAACATAGGCAACCTTTTTCGTGATAAATTTTCGTTAGGCGTGCCATTCAGAAAGTCCAGCGGACCGCAGGTTGCCCATGACTGCTTCATGTGATATCTATTTAATCAGAGATACCTACGGAGTGAAGAGTAAGTAGACATTAAAACTTGGTAATAAATCCACATTCCTTTTACAAATTTATTGAAACAGGTGATACATGTTCTTTATTACATGTGCAAATGAAAGTAAATCTTCATATTTCAACGTAAGCACCGGTGGCATCATCCAGTTTCGTCAAACGGCCAAGGATGGAATGAACAAACTCCTGAAGGACGTCGCCTGGGGTATCCTTGAGAACTTCCTGAATCCGTGTCTCCAAGTCCTCTGGTGTGCGAGGTTTGGTCTTGATCTTGTACATCTCCTCTTTTGTGTAACTGCACAGGTAAAAATCACATGGAGTGAGATCCGGACTTCTTTGAGTTCTGGAGTTCTAGATTTCTGCGGTCACAGTCTTCAGGTTTTCGATCCTGAATCCGTGGTTTTCCACTGACGAAGATTCAATTCTTTATGCAAATCCGTACGTATTATGTATCTTGTTAGTCCACTTGCACGAATTTCTTGACGCGCTGATTTATGCAAGCTGCAATTAAAGATTCCCTGCACTGTTGCCACGTTCTCCACTGATCGGGATGTGATATGACGGCCACTTCTTGTAACGTTCACAGAGCCCGTTGTCATCAACTTTACGTAATAAGTTTTATTGCCGCTGGACTTTGTGTTACATGCTTACTTTTCCATGCACGCCATCATCTCTGAATCAAAACAATGGAATTCCCCACTGCATAGCGTGCTGCCTCCTGAACAGTCAAGCGATCGGCCATTTGGAAAATAAAGTATAAGAAATAAGACAATAAGACAATTTTGAACATCCCCATTAATATTGTCTGTTTAAAAAACGGTTTCGTCATGACTTCACTGATACTGCAAATTGTATAAACAATTTTTAATGTTCAGTTACTTTCCACTCACACTGAAGATAAGAGAAAAACCATACATTAATACTGAAGTGTATTCCCCTTTGAAGGTACCGATTCTCACCCCACCAATGATTTAAAATACAAAAGCAATTTATGCATTTATAGCCTTTGTTTTTAATTGGTAATTATCCGAGAACATTTTTGTTGCTGTTTTTATCTGGTTTCTTTTGTCTTTAGTTTTTCTTCTATTGACCCAAAATGCATTGATTGCTCGCCAATCGGATAATTCAAATATAACTAAGAGATCAGTAAAAGCTATCAGATGTATCCCAGTAAATATTAAGAGAACCTTATGAATAAACATTGACGCATTATAATCCTTTCTACTATAGGCACAAGGCCTGAAATTTTGGGGAGGGGTCCGGTCGATTACACCAATCTCAGTACTCAACTAGTACTTAATTTATCGACCCCGAAATGATGAAAGGCAAAGTCGACCTCGGCGGAATTCGAACTCAGAACGGAGCGGTAGACGAAATACCGCTAAGCATTTCGCCCGGCGAGCTAAACATTCTGCCATGTCGCCAACAAGTGCTGTCTGTATGGCCGCTCGACCTTCTAGAAATAGTAGCCATATGTTTAAATTTATATGTTTTAAATTTGTACGCTTTGAGGTCAATGCATGTCCCGCAATTCGAGCAGCCACGCGGCCCTACTGTTGATTTTTGAGGGATTTTCATTGCCATTTGCTCTTGACTGTTTTGTGTATTTTGAATGATTGTTTTATTCATGGGTCTTGAAATGATCTGGTGGATAATGTAAACCGCTGCATTTTATTTTGGGTTGTGTCTTGTAATAACTGGTAGAATATTGGGATTATCTGAAGAGCTATTTTAGTCGCTGTAGTTCTTTAATATCCATTGCTTTGGCACTTTCTATTACCTTATTTGTTAACGTTGCTGGATTTTGTATTTCAAGTATAATTTGCTTTAATTCCTGGACTTCTTTATTTCGAGGTTCATAATTTGAAACAGTTATGCAGATTCTTCTTGCTAGATTAAATGAAATATTAATAAACACTGGTCACCGAAAATAAACTTTATTTTTTCACCAGAGCCTTCTGAAAACGCACTTCGGACGCCGACTCTAAATCTGTCTCATAGCTCGTTTTCCCCAGCACGTCTAGACAATGAAATGTGCCGGTTTTATTTTTCCCAGATTATCAATATACAAGGTGTATTAAATAACATTTCATATAAAATTCATACTTTTGATTAATCTAAAGATAATTAATTCCAATGTAATTTTTACACGATTGATCAAATTAGATACACATGTAATTGAAGAATGTACATCATACTGTCTCGTAATGTGTTATGAGTATTATTTTATCATATAAATTTCGTCTGGATCATTGTGATATAGCATCGAACAGTAGCCAGCCATCGTGCCTCCATCCAAAAATGCGTAGAACCTGGATTTCATTCCAAGAGTTTGCTGATTCAATCCTTTTTAACTTTATCCCGTTAAGATTGTCTGAAAAGAAATCTTGACAATATAATGTAGAAAGCGTATGTTTCACAATGTCTGCCAACCGACTTTCTTTATAGATATGAAGGAGCCTCCAACTGCACGTCGATATGCAGTTGATTTATTATTTCTTAGAATGTTTTTGCATAAATATTTAAAAGTCATCCAAGATTTTGTTAAAATAAAACACCATTAAATAGCTCTCAGGTTTGTAGCTTCCCCAAAGGTTTTCTCTTTAACTTTCCTACACTTATATTTTTAATACTGCAATCGTCATGATTTGACTTTATCCTTTTATTCTTTCATTCTCTTATTTGTTTCAGGCATTGCATTGCAGCTATGTCAGAACACTACCTTGAAGTGCTTTGTCGATCAAATAGAACCTAGTATCTACTTTTATGTCTGGTATTAATTTTATTGAGCTATTTCGCCGAACCGCTAGATTACGGGAATTCAAACGAATAAACACATTTCCGATTAAAGGGAGGGACAAAGACACGCACACATATACATATCTACATAAGATACAGGGATTCCGCACACTTTCCGTCGGCCAAATATACTCTTAATGCAAGAGTCGGCTCGGGGTTATTTTAGAAGACTTTTACCCAATGTTTCAGGGAGTAGAGCTTAATCCAAAGTCTATTTGGTTATGAAACATATTCCTTAATGATACGGAGATGTCTTTGCTTTAATTTAGCAACATTTTTGATTTCACGGATTTAAATGTGGAGAGATGGTAAACATGTTTTCTCGGGATCAACAAAAGAGGACTTGACACTGCCCCAAGTCTGAGACATATGTTGACAAAATGACCGTTTCCGTTGAATATAGAAGCCCATGGAAATATGCCTGTCCCACGGGGTTATGAAACAACACTTTGCAAATCCGTCTTTCATGATATTAGCATACGATTAACTTTTAAATCTCCACAAAAGCTCTAGAACACTGTACTGAATAAGACTAAGTAGTATATCATTTTATCATATGTTCTGTTTGGATTGACAGAATGGACAATGGGAATGAGTTCATTTTTACATTTCCGTTATGCAACAGACTCGCGTTCAAGCTTCACGCTGATTAATCAACGGATTTGTACTATTCAGGTGCTAATATGAGTATGAAATAAGTTTGTGAAGAGTTCAGTGATTTTGGTTTTAATAACAGAGTGGACCATCTAATATAAAAATAGTGCCAATTAATATTTCGTTTGCGAAATATCAATTTCGCTGATTTTGCCTGAGGATTATGTTAAGAGTACACGTAACTGTGGAGCCTGTTCGCTCTTACAAGCTAATTCAACGACTCGATAGTTTAGTTGAGCGAACAATTGGAATATTCATGGCAGAAAGAGACATAAATCTATTGCTTATATATATATATATATATATATATTTATATCAATCTCATACTCTTCTCTCTCCCTCATTCTCTCTTTCTATGCACACACACACACACACACGTACACAAACACGCACACACATACAGACATACATATATACATGCATACCTACCTACATATGTACATATAAACAAATATGCACACATACGCATATACGTATCAATAAATTGCTCTATACAGTGTTTGCCGCAAGCATAAGTAGCGTATTTGAGATATCTGTCAATTTGCTGAACCATTTACCTCTTCTTTAACAATTAAGAGTCTAATAATTGATGTCCAACCAAAGTGACATATGTTCTAAATTATCTCTTCCTTTCCTTTCAAACACGCCTGACTCCCCATTCGCCCTCTTCATTTCCATCTCACTCTTGTTTTTTCTCCTTTTACCTCATACTGCTCCCCCCCCCCTTACTCTTCATCCACCTCACCGAGAAACACTCTGCTCGACAGTTTTTTCTGTCATTAGCTGGGATGTGATTTTCTTCTATTTTCTGGCTGGGTGAACATCTATGAAAAAGTAAAAAAAATGGTAAGAGTGGTGGAGTAGCAAAAAAATGAAATGTACTACAAAAAATGATTTAATGATCTAATTAATTTTTCTCCTCGTTGTACAATGTGAAATGAAAATACCTTGTCCAAGGACTTAATGCAGATATCATATCCAGGAATTGAACCCATAATCCTATAATCAGGGAGTCGACACTTAAAACATTAGGCTTTGCACTATCAAACTATTTCTAATAGTTACTCAAATAACTGAAAAATCTCATTCTACATAGTTGCTTAGAGTAATAAAAGCGACACCACGCACAAGACCCTAAATCCGTGACCACCCAATAAAATATTAAACAATAGAGATGAGTGACAAAATAGCAATTCTCTACACACACACCTACGAAGTGGCATCAAAATATTCCCAGGCTAGTTCTGCAATGCGGCAACGGTTGGAACATGCGTGCGCAGTAATCTTCGTGAGGCAGTGAAGTGAGTGGTATAGCTGTGTTTACTTCGCAAGTTGTGAAATTTGTGCTTTTGTGATCATGTGTATGCTGTGGTCAGCGATTTTGTCATAGGCAGGAACAAAGAGCCTGCGCGAAACTTTGCGTTAAACTTGCAAGGTCAGCTGCGAAGACACTGAACATGCTTCGACAAGCTTACAGCGACGAGGCAATGGGTCGTACGCAATGTTTCGAGTGGTATGGGCGCTTCAAAAGCGGAAAATACCTCCCTGGAGGATGATGTGCGATCTGGAAGATTTACCAGAAGCGTCACCCCCCCAAAACAGGGTATTGTGCATCAAGAATTCGTCTCCCAGAACCAGACCATCTATTGAGAGTTCTGCAGCGACTTTTTGAAGAGTTCGAAGGAGGATTTTCGGCGAAAGCGACTGGATCGGTGGAGCGCAAAGAATTGGGTTCTTCACGATCACTATGCACCCTGTCACCGAGCTCTCCCCAGTCGTGTGTTTCTCTCCCAAAACAACATGATATCGCTTCTGCACCTGCCCTATTCGCCAGATTTAGTATCTGCGGAATTCCATCTCTCCTGGAGAGGAAAATGCACCTCAAAGGTCGCCATTTTAACACTGTTGTCGAGATCAAGAACGAATCGCGGAGGGTACTCGATTCGCAAGCGGAAAACGACTTCCAGGCCAGATTCCAAAGTGGCAGGCACGTTGGGACCGGTATATTGTTGCGCAAGGTGACTATTTCGAAGGAAGTGATGTTAAATCTCATGTAAATAAGTTATTTTTTAATACACAAAACTAGTTCGGAAACTTTTTGGTACCTCCTCTTACAAACATGCACTGAGCGCAAACTCACACAGAGACACAGATACACACACTCTCACACACACAACCAGGCAGACACACACACACAACCAGGCAGACACGAACATTTCTAGGGTGCAGATGTGCAGCAGGTATGTGAGAAAAGTTTGAAGAGTTGTTAATATGTATAAAATGTCACTGCTTGAAAGCGCAGTTACATAGAAGACTTAAAGTTGACGACAAATATTTAACACTTCGAAAGAAATATAAGTAGGGGAGATAATTCGTTAGACTTGAAGAAAAGAACCAAAGATTTAAGATAGGCATACAGATATGAGCGATCAGAACCGATATTATTTTAAAAGAGATTTAGATTTTTGTACACTGTCTTTCATGAATCAATAAATGATTTTGAAAAAGAACCTGTCGTCTTTTTGGAATAGCTACAAGGTAACTCATGGATAAATTATTATGTACGGTCATTCATTATCGGAGCGATAGGAACTGTGAAGTAGACTATAAAATAACATCAAAAAGTTCCCTCGCGTGCTTTAGTGGAGTTTGGAAGACTGCACTCTTTGGAAATGTCTAAATATGCTACGTAAAACATTATCTGGAAAGTAAAACGAAGAAAAAATATATGAAAGTCTAACAGCCATATCTACACTAAGCTACTAGAAATGTTGTGATAGAATGGATTACACGTACTTTACTCTTTTAATCTTTTACTTGTTTCAGTTATTTGACTGCGGCCATGCTGGAGCACCGCCTTTAGTCAAGCAAATCGACCTCGGGACTTATTGTTTGTAAGCCCAGTACTTATTCTATCCGTCTCTTTTGCCGAACCGCTAAGTTACGGGAAAGTAAACACACCAGCATCGGTTGTCAAGCGATGGTGGGGGGAATACACGCATAAATACACACACATATATATACATACGACAGGCTTCTTTCAGTTTCCGTCTACCAAATCCACTCACAAGATATTGGTCGGCCCGAGGCTATAGCAGAAGACACTTGCCCAAGATGCCACGCAGTGGGACTGAACCTAGAACCATGTGGTTGGTTAGCAAGCTACTTACCACACAGCCACTCCTGCGCCTCTTCGTGATAAATTTTTATCATGGGGCAAGTCCAGGCTTTTGCAAATTACCCAGTGAATATATTGTGCAGATGAATTTTAATAATCCCTTCTACTAAAAGCACAAGGCCTGGAATCTCTTTTTCTTTGGTGGGTAGGGGGTAGTCGGTTACATCTAACCCAGTGCTTAACTGGTATGTATTTCATCGATCCTGAAAGACAAATCAATCTCGACGGAATTTGAACTCAGAACATAAGGTTGGATGTTATGCCGCCAAGTATTCTACAAGCTCGCTACCTTATTGATAATGATGATGATGATAATGATAATAATGATGATGATGATAATGATAATAATAATAATATTAATAATAATAATAATGATGACAATAATAATAATAATAATAATAATAATAATAATAATAATAATAATAATAATAATAATAATAATGATGATGATGATGATAACAACAATCCTTTCTCCTATAGGCGTAAGGCCTGAAATTTCGTGAAAGGATTTAGTGGATTACATCAACTAACGGAATGGTGAACATCGGTGGGATTTGCGCTTAGAAAATATAGAACCGTAATTAATACAGCGAAAGAAATTCTGAAGCCCAGTGATTATGCACATAATACAAGGACTCATATATTAGTGCAAGTTGCGATGTCCATTTAAACGAACCTAGATGTATGATGTATTTATTTCTTTGAAAATGAAAGACTATAAAGTACAGTCGAACTGGTTAAGATTTAAAGAAATAAATATAACATTAATATTTTTTTGTTTTCTCGGTATGAATTTGCCCCCCGTTTTAATTACTAATTTGCTAAAATTCAATCACATCATTTATAATGAAACCAAAGCGTCTGTATGACAATCTAGCGTTCGACTACTAAAGCACAAAGGCACATCATAATAATATTAATCATAATACTAACCGCTAAAACTCTACTTGAATTTAAATCAATATAAAAAAATTAGTATGGTCTTAAATAATTGGGCAAACTTACTCCAAGAAAATGCTTCTAAAAGGTAATTAATTTTACGCTGTAATGAAGAAATGGAGAAGACAAAAGATAAATTGATTAAAACTTACAGTTTTTGCCACTCGCTTTAATTATTAACTCGCTACAATTAGCTTGCGTCGCCTAGTAATGGAATACAGGCATTTGTGTGAGAACTGAGTATTTCACACCTCTAGTACAGGTGCATAGTACAACTAACTATAACAACAACTAAAACTGTACTTGTGTTCAAACAGATATCAAATTATATATGTGATTAGGCAACGGTGTATAAGTTAATTTTAGAAAAGACTTTCAAAAGGCAATTGCTTTTAGGCAGTAAAGAGCAGAGAACAGATTAGATTAAAGCCCCAAAACGTCAAGCTAGATCTGGACATTTAAGTAAAGTAATTTGACTAGATGCATCTAAACAGCTACTTTGAAGTAGATATAGCTTACAATACACTTTAATGATATATGAAATTAGGAAAGAATATTACAGAAAAGACTAATATTGGTTTTAAATTTCGGCACAAGTCCAAGAAATTCGGAGGAGGGGCTAGTCCATTAGATCGACTCTAGTGCTAAACTAGTATTTTATCGATCCCGAAGGACGAAAGGCAACCTCAGTGAAATACGAACTCGGAACGTAAAGACGGACGAAATACCTATTTCTTTACTACCCACAAGGGGATAAACACAGAGAGGACAATCAAGGACAGACAAACGGATTAAGTCGATTATATCGATCCCAGTGCGTAACTGGTACTTATTTAATCGACCCCGAAAGGATGAAAGGCAAAGTCGACCTCGGCGGAAATTGAACTCAGAACGTAGCGGCAGACGAAATACCGTTAAGCACTTTGCCCGGCTTACTAACGATTATGTTAGCTTGCAGTCTTATAAGTCTAATATTAACAAACTTGCTGGCCTTATAGCAAAATTTGAAATCAATATTAATGAACTTCATGCGAACAATAAAACTATATGTATAGATTATATTACCCGTTCCAGTCAGTGGACGTAGTTTCGATATAATAAATTGGAAATCAAGTGAACTGAGTAAAATGTATGATAAAGTATAGCCAGCTAAATAATCGGTATGTTGCGACCCAACGTTTTAGAATATTACTGTTAAAGCACACTTTTTTTAACTAATGTATACAGAGAGGAAAGGGCAGCCACCATGATCCTTTAGGCTTCATAGCATCGGTAATTGGTTAGAGGCAAGAACGAATTTCTGCTCAAATTAGAAATCTAGCCTGTATACTTGCAGTTGATTAAACTACACTGATGGCACCTAAGGGAAACGTGGTGGTGGCGTCAAATGTTATGTTTAGCAATCACGAACTCAGAGAGCAAAAAGACATTTATCTCGTCTGATGCGCTAAAAAGTTGTTTGATCCAGTACTTGCCATGTATTCTAAAAGGATAGAAGTCAAAGAGGACCACCGTAGGATTAGCTCTCAGTTTCCAGAGAGTTGGAACAGATTCCACGATAACGACGCTACTAATTCACCACCTACAGCATTACACAGTTAAAAATAAAGCTGAACGTTACCACTGTATAAGGAAAGGAAAATAATCAATACATGGGATTTTAGATTTAA
>NC_043002.1:99141391-99166347 GCF_006345805.1 Octopus sinensis
TAACTGATAAATAGCAAAATCATTAAAATTTTGAAATTTCACAATATGTGACAGCAACAGAGAAGAACATCCAAAAGTAGAAAGACACCCAGTTATAGGACGTGACACATACACACATACACACACATTTACAAAAGTACATAGGTAATAAAGAGTTTAAAATGGTGTATAGTAGACATATGTATGTATCTATATATATATATGTATGTGTGTGTGTTTGTGTGTGAGTGTTTCTTTGCGGTGGACAGCAGTAGAGCCACCTACCCCCTTCTCACGTTAAAGCTACGTATTCCTCACAACACCTTTCTTTCTCTTCCTCGGCGTTTTAAAAGTAGTTGTGTGTATATGCATGTGTGTGTGTATGTTTGCAGGTATCTATGTATGCATGGATCTATGTATTTACAAAAGCATGCATGTAGCGTCGCGTGTATATCCAGCTGTATTAACTTTAACATCTCACTGCCACACCATATTTGTTGCTTACACAACGCTGTTCTCGCCTTCCCTGATATCAGTCACACTCACTATGCAACGACATTTCCCTAACACTAACACTCTTTGCACCATTCTCATGTTATGAAATAATAGCCCAAACTCCCTAATGATCTCATTATAAGTTTTTATTGATCCACTTCGCCTGTAATTGAACTGGTGTTACTTTAACATGTATGCAAAGTTTCGTCAAGATTGGTTCACTGGTGTAGGCAGCAAGATGGTATCAGACAGACCGAGTGTGCGAGTATTTCTAGGATATACCTCTGTGTGTTTTTGTTTCGTGTCTTATCAATTTGATTTGTTTACGTTCCTTTAGTTAAACTTTTAGGCAAATAGAAAGTGATAGAATAATTACACTATTAACAGACTTTATCAAAAAGAGTAGTGGAGTCAATTTGACCGATATAACTCTTCAAGGCGGTGTCTCAGCATAGTTGCCTTTTTGTGACTGAAACACGTGGAAACCATTAAAAAAGTTGAAGGTGGAGGATAAGTTTTAAAATTTGAGAATTGGTATCTAACATGGAAGAGACAACTGTGTATCTATTTCGAATTGTCTTGCATAGTATCTTTCTGATATAGTCACAGAGACGCTCTCGTAACATTCAGCATATTTTCTGTGCTTTTAGAACTAGCGGTGCTCATCCTTCACCAACTCTCAATACTGAGGATTTTTTTCCAGAAAGCAGAGATATAAAGAGAGGGGATAGAGAAGAACCGACATGAGTGTTGGGCTAGTACTTTATTTAACGAAAGGGAATTTTGAATGTTGGTATTTGAACTCAGATCGCAGCCAGCCCCATTCTATTCGCCAAGCTATCTACCCGACGCTTTAATGATTCCGCCAACTAATTGCCTATCTTAGCATAGTGTAGTCGATTGTAGTTGTCATATTGAAGTAACAGATGCTTATATGTACAGAAGAAGTGTTAGGAATAATGTCTGGCCAGAATACTTTTGGAAATATTTTATCTTTTACCTTTTATCTCTTAACTGTTTCAGTCATTAGACTGCGGTCATGCTGGGGCACTACCTTGAATTTTTAGTTCAAGGAATCGACCTCAGTACTTTTCTTTTAAGCTTAGTACTTATTCTATTATCTATTTTGCTGAATCGTTAAGTTACAAATACCATTCAAAATTACAGGGACGTAAACACACCCTCACCAGATGTCAAATGGTGAAGGAGAGAAACACACACGCACACAAACGCACACACACACACACACACATATATATATATACTACGGGTTTCTTTCAGTTTCTGTCTACCAATTCCACTCACAAATCTTTGGTCTGTCAAAGTCGATAGTAGAAGACTCTTGCGTAAGTTGCCGCGCAGTGGAACTGAACCCAGAACCATGTGGTTCGGAAGCAAGCTTCTTGCCACACGGCCATTCCTTCACCTTATACTTAATTATCCTGTAGATATCCTATATAACCTCTCACAGTTGTCGGCACTGAACAGGCAAAGAAAAATATTTGAGTAACGGTATTGCATGATGAATAGATGAAATCATTTTCGAACAAATAAAGCAACCAGTGTGGAGATGCAATGGCCCAATGGTTAGGGCAGCGGACTCGCGGTCGGAGGATCACGATTTCGATTCCCAAACCGGGCGTTGTGTGTGTTTATTGAGCGAAAACACCTAAACGCTCCACGAGGCTCCGGAAGGGAGTGGTGGCGACCCCTGTTGTACTCTTTCGCCATAGTTCTCTCTCACTCTCTCTTCCTGTTTCTTGAGTAACGCTGCGATGGACTGGCGCCTCATCCAACTGTGGGGAACACATACACCACAGAAACCGGGAAACCGGGCCCATGAGTTTGGCTAGGCTTGAAAAGGACGAAAAAATAGCATCCAGTAGTAAATTTAGTGAACCATTAACAATGTGAAAATATTTACTACTGTCTCACTTTTGTATATTTTAATTCAAGACCTTTGAAAAGATTACATACTGTTCAAGCAATGATTAAAATCTGATTAAATGCTGATTAACTATGATGACATTTAAAATAGACACTGCTTTTGTAGCCAGTGTCAGTTACTAGGCTTCTAGACTAAAATATTTCTGGTTGACAGCTGTAATATTCCCCTGTAATCTCCTCTGTGGACATTCTGCCACTTATGTTTTGAAATGTATTGACTAACCAATCAAGTGGAATAGAATGTCACATTTTGTAATTTTTTTTCGTAAAATAATTTGAAACCACTTTCAAATTATGTATTTGTAGCAAGATGTAAAAGACAAATAACTTCAAAATGATGAGAATGTCGCATATTCCTGATGCTATTTTTTAAACTGACTGAAGTTAAATATAATTTTCTGTCGATACAGTACCGTATAAAGTATCTGCTATATTCCGGTAGTGTGGAGGCGCGTGGGCGACGCGTTGTATTCTTGAGCAAAACACTTCATTTCACTTTGTTCCAGTTCACTCAGCTGGCAGAAATGAGTAACGCTGCGATGGACTGGCGTTCCGTCCAGCTGGGGAACACATACGCCATTGAAACCGGGAAACCGGCCCCATGAGCCTCTTGCTAGGCTTTAAAAGGGCGCATTTATTTTTATTATATTCCGGTAGTACTATATTCAGCCAGTGTTAATATTGGTTTCAAATCTGACACGCGGTCATAAATTTTAGGGGAGGAGTAAGTCGATTATATCGACCCCAATGCTCAATTTTTCTGTATTGAGCTGAAAGGTTGAAAGGTGGAGTCGACCAGGGCGGAATTTGAGCTCAAAACATCAAGACGGACGAAATACCTATTTCAATTTCTTTACTACCCACAAGGGGCTAAACTCAGAGAGGACAAACAAGGACAGACAAACGGATTAAGTCGATTATATCGACCCCAGTGCGTAACTAGTACTTATTTAATCAACCCCGAAAGGATGAAAGGCAAAGTCGACCTCGGCGAAATTTGAACTCAGAACGTAGCGGCAGACGAAATACCACTAAGCATTTTGCTCGGCGTGCTAACGATTGTGGAAAGACACCATCTTTAGTAGTGTTAACACTGGTTTTAAATTTTGGCAGATGGCCAGCAAGTTCGGGGGTGGGGCTAGATCGATTAAATCGTCCCCATTGCTCAAATGGAACTTATTTTATCAGCACCTAAAATATCAAACGTTAAGTTGACCTCAGGGGAATTTGAACTTAGAACGTGAAGACGGGCTAAATGTCGCTAAGCATTTTTTCGTCATGCTAACGATTCCAACTGCTCGCCGCTCTCACATGTATGAATATTAACGGTGATATTATAATGGCGATAATTTGTGTCGCGGACCTAAGAATATTCTGATTTGAAATATTGCCGGGGTATCCTTGTCTTTATTCTTTAAGGGGTCTTTACAATAAATGCAAGCTGAGTACCACGGTAGATTTAGTATACCATTCTGATTCCTTGCATTTGAGGTCTTGTGGTTATATGTGCATCCACGTTTGCGGTATACCTAAAAAAAGTTACTGCTTCCATTACATGTTACAATTCAAACAACCTTAACAACTGAAATAAATCAAAGGCGTAATCCAGATCGTTAACTTAAGATCGTTGACAAGAGCGAGAAAAAAAACATCAAAACGTCAATAGCTTATGCTCCATAGTGACCCAAGGTCTGAAGAATAAACATATATACATACATACATACATACATACATACATACATACATATATGCTTACACACACACACACACACACACACACACACAATCTTTAATTGTATATATCTAACTATAAATAAGAACAAATATAAACGTGTATTTTTCATTGATGTCTGTAAATGAATTTTAAGACACAAGCGTTATTATAAGTGCAGTTAGTGAGAATCGATAAAAACGCAAGCTAAATACCTTGCGGTGTTCGTATTTGCACAGTTCGAGTTCACATCACGTGGTGGTCCACTTTGGTGCACATTTCTGCAGAGTTTGAAAAAATAAGTACCAGTATAGTAACTAAATATAGCCACCCATGTAACTGAAACTGTGCTTATGTGAGAATTCAAAATCACGGCCCAACGAGAACAGCAGAAGCAAAAAAAAGAAAAGAAGAAACAGAACAAACACACAAAAACAAAAAAAAACAGGGCATGACTAAATAGAATGACAAATATAATGTTGATGCTCAACTTGACACTTTGCAGTAACTTGACATTTTATATTCGCGTCTTTCAACAAGATCATGACTCATGTGTGTTGTACGGATAGCTTGGTATAAGGATCTCATTTACTGTAAATTCTATCTGCAGCGCTTATCGCTCGTGTCCTCTGATCAGAAGTCCTCATGCATATTAATAATTCTGTGCATTCTAGCTTACATAATAATAATAATAATATGCAGTAAAATAATAATATAAAAGAAAGTTCTGGATCCTTTGAGAAAAAAAAAACAAGCAGAAAATATCAACAATTTGTAATACAGTGGAGATATTTTAAATTAATGACTCCTCATTTTGCATCTACGTAAGGAATACGGTGGTTTATTTCAGAAACTCAAAAGATGATTGGATAATGAGTGCGTCATCTTTCTATTGGTAGCCAGCTCCAGTTTCGTTTTCTTCTGATAAATATAGAGTTGTATTCAAGCTGGCTTTTCTCAAACGCATTTTTGAAATAGAATTTATATTTGCAGCACTTGTAAATGATTTCTGTCATAAGAAGAATAGTCTGCGGTTAAGATACGACCAAATGAGACAGATGTATTCATGTGGTCTACTTAGTTGTTGCTATTATTGTAGTTTAACTATGACCTCGTAGGAGCACTCCGTCGGTTACGACGATGAGGGTCACAGCTGATACGATCAACAGAACAGCTTGCTCGAGGAATTAACGTGCAAGTGGCTGAGCATTCCACAGACACTTGTACCCTTAACGTAGTTCTCGAGGAGATTCAGCGTGACACAGAGTGTGACAAGGCCGGCCCTTTGAAATACAGGTACAACAGAAACAGGAAGAAAGAGTGAGAGAAAGTTGTGGTGAAAGAGTACAGCAGGGTTCACCAGCACCCCCTGCAGGAGCCTTGTGAAGCTTTTAGGTGTTTTCGTTCAATAAACACTCACAATGCCCGGTCTGGGAATCGAAACCGCGATTCTACGACCGCGAGTCCGCTGCCCTAACCACTGGGCCATTGCGCCTCCACAACTATGATCTAATGGTCCTGCGCGAGAATCTCTTCCAGATGTTATCATCCACTCGTTTTTGCTACTGGGCATAGTTTATCTACAACAACGTGAATCCATTTATGAGAAAGAAGTGAATTCTGAGGAGATTTGGCTATTTCTGGTATTTTTACTGACTACGATTACCACTTGTCATGAGGCTGATGTCATCCCTATGAATGACTGTTGCTTTTGACTCAAATAGAAGACACAAGACTTTGTTTATATTCCTACTAGGCTTACACTTGATCATCGACATGTTTTCTTCAAAGTAACGTTATTTACAAAGCAATTGAAAGATGCTGTAGTGTTTCAAATCATTTTCTGTGGCCTGGCCATCATACACAATTAAATGCGGCTGAAATCATACGGTAAACAACTTCCACAAAGCCTGAGAGTGCATGCACGATAGGAACCAAGAAACATATTTCAGAGTGGAATACAGGATTCAAAGAAAATCATTCAATATACCATGCCAGACAAACAAGAAATTACTTCATATATATAATTTTAAATTCGTGTTACCAATTAAGATATATAAATAATAAAGCAATATAGAGGAGCTTCCGGTAGTTACAATTCCCTATGGCTGTTATTACTTCAATTTTATGCGATGCTTGTTAGAATTAATTGAGCGCAGGACAAAACGTCCAGTCGAGCTTCGTTATGTCACCTTATATTTTGAGCTCAAGACATTTTTGCTCGCCTCTTACTATATATATAAAATCCGAAAGACACAAAAAACTACTAGGCCGATAAAGTTCGGACCCAACTGGTGAAAAGCAGGAAAAAAGTTGACAAGAGCGAGAAAAAAAACGTCAAAACGTCAATAGCTTATGCTCCATAGTGACCCAAGGTCTGAAGAATAAACATATATACCTACATACATACATACATACATACATATATGCTTACACACACACACCACACACACACACACACACAGATATATATATATAATTATTAGCGACAGAAACAGTATTAATACCAAGGCAATCCTTATATCTGACTTTGGAATTGAGAAACCTTGAGAACTCCTCTCATATAGTCGCATGGTGCTTAAAAAGAAACTTATCGACAATATCGCGTTTTCTTTTATGTATCCTTTTATGCATCATGCCTCCATATGAAAGGACCTCTCAATGTGTATAACGAGGCATTCGATGGTCTATCAAAGCAATTATTAGCAACAGAACTAGTATTGGTACAAAAAGCAATCTTTTTTTTTATCCAACTTAACGTAGGTATGTTGATGTTCTAGCAAAATACCTACGTTAAGTTGGATAAAAGATTGCATTTATGTATCAATACTAATTCTGCTGCTAATGATTTGTTTTAATAAACGTTTAGTTTATTTCTAACATTAGTGCCTGAATAGTGACTGCAATTCTATTTATCGTTGACAGTGAGGTTTGGCTAGTATACGGCGAGCGGACAGCTGTCAATGAAGAGACGAAGTGCGTCGAAATCCTGTGATCTATCAATCCAAGCGCTCAGAGCAGACGATTCTCGTCTGTCAACAATATAAATATATGTACTTTTCTGCACCATTCGTCCATCTGTGATGTCTTCTCAAAGCAAGTACCACACTAGTCAGCGTTCGAACAAAACATCGACATTCAGTTGGATATATTTTAATAATTCAATCATTAGACTGCGGTCATGGTGGGGAACAGCCTTGAACAAACGTAAGTCGAGTGAATCGACCCTAGTATATACCGGTTAGTTTGAAAGTTGCTACATCATTGGAAGATTAGAGAGTGATAGATTTAATTCCGGCACTATTTGAACCTAAACTTTTAAAAATCGTGACTAATCATTGCAAAATATTTTAATTCACACTCAAACTATTCTGTAAATCAACCACCATTTGTGTAGTGAAGTATTAATAGCTTTCTTCATATAGCTGATATGATGAAGGTCACGATCAAAAAATCGGATTCTTTGCAATTGTAATGGAGGATATCCTATCAATTTTTCTTATAACAGAAGTGGCTAAGGAAAATTAATTTAGTTAAGAATAAGAGAATCTGACAATTTCGATTGTATTCATAAATGAAACACATTACACGTTCCACTTAAATTTTCTACTCTGAGAATTCTCATCTGGCAATGTGTTCAATAAATTTGGAACGTCGCATCTAATGACACATGAATAACAGACAAACTTAAGTGTTTATTACACGAACAGAGTTTCTAATGATGTATCTTTTTGATACTAGAATGATTTTAAGGAAAGAGATTTAGTGGACGCTAGTTGAGATATTAAATGGTTGTAAAGATATTGAATGTCAACTGCTATTATAGATTTAATCACAAAAGAAAACGACATTTTAATATAACTATGTTTTTCAGTACATACTATACAACGCTTCTTTATTTTGTATTATAATTTGGAATTTCAATTACTAGCTACGAAACACAAAACTCCATATCACCATTGTTTCCAAAGCGACATGGGATATATCAATGTGTTATTTTAAACTGCATTTAAAAAGTTTAAATTTCTTATAGAACTTAGTAAACCATTGAGCCACAACTAAATACTGCATATTCATACTATCAGTGAAGAAATAGTCAAATTACTGTTCTCATCTTTTTACAGGTTATTGGCTATAATCTACTGGTATGTAGCTCCAAGTCAGCCTTCACCCCGCAGACCTGTGCAGAACCAAGACTACCTTGTTATTGAATATATTTCCCGTTGTATTATCCAATTTATCACATTTTTATCACATTTTTAAAGCTGTAAATTGTAATTTGGTAGATATTTCGCCGCAATTTCTAGCCTGTGTAGGGAGTCTCTCGTCGGTTCGTGGATAGAATTTGTTGTTATCGGGAGAGAAAATGGTCGACCTTTGCCCATTTGGTTTGATAGCTATTCACTATGATTCTGTTGCTCGCACAATTTTATCATATAGTCGTAAGGAAAGGTAGAGCCATCTCGTAAAAAAACTACTTTCAGTGTTTACAAAATGAAATAATTATGAGATTAGATATTAAATTTCTTGCCTTTTATAACAGACGAATATTGCCTGAAACAATTTTATCTATGGGTAGCAAATCAATAATTTACTTGTGTTTATTCAAGTTACAAAATAAAAGACGCCATAAATGTTTTAAAAATTCAGTCGGCTGAATTCTCCACCAGTGCGGCCGGATTACGTGCAACTGATATCCAATGCACCTCCCACTACATGCTTTTACCTCGAAACGTCTGTTGACTAGCTGACAATGATGTAAGGCATAAAACATGAGGAATATGAAATAATAGATTTTAAAGTTTTCTTTTGGGCCATACAATAAACCACATTCTTCAGTTTTTTCTCTCTCTCCCCTCTCGCTCTCTGTCTGTCTCTCTCTCTCTCTCTATCTATCTATCTGTCTATCTATCTATCTACCTATCTCTCTTTCTATCTATGTGTATGTGCTTGTGTGTCTGTGTGTGTGTGTTTGTGGGATTGTGTGTGCGTGTTTATTTAAATTAATTTGGCACTAAATAGTAGTAAATAAGCGTATTATTTGTATTTACTTAAATTTGGGGTAAATAGGAAAACGTGGCCAAAGTTTTAACTTTCATATTTATAGAAGAAAAATACAAATTAAAAATCCTTCTGCAGAAAATCATGTTGATCAAGTTTTGAAAAAAGAATTTCTGATAATGAAATATTTGTGCGAAGCAAAATGTCTTCTGTTACATTGGATAGTCAACTATGGTCAAAGGTTTAATCTCACTCAATATTTAGATGATGGTCTTCAAGAATGGAAAATTATAGTAAAAGTATTTTTGATCTCACTGCGACGCACAATATGTTTCATTAGCGTTTATTGTTAAAAAAAGAGATACTATTTCACAAATTACATAGATTGCGCACAGGTTGTATTTTTGTTGTAGAAGAAACAGATACTCTTTGACCGTCACTGAATAGAATAAAGAACTATACAAGAAAATGAAGAAACGGAATAGATTTCATCTTTGTCCAACATCTATAAAAATATTTAGCAACATACATGCAACGCCATACAATTTATATACCATGACAACTTATAAATTCACAAAAGGGAAATGATAGAGTTAGTTGATTATATCGATCGCAGTGTTCAACTGGTACTTATTTTATCGACCCCGAAGGATGAAAGGCTAAGTCAACAACGGCGGAATTTGTACTCAGAACATAGGCCTGAAGAAATGCCGCTAATCATTTTTACATGCTTGTTAACGATTTCCTCAGTTTTCCGCCTTATTATTGCTTCAAAGTTTTACAGAAATCTACCAGATTTGAGGGGAAATAATAGGTGAATACCATCGACCCTACTACTTGACTGACACGGTATTTTACCGAGTCCGAATGGATAAAAGGCTAAGTTTGACATAGGCAGTATTTGAACTCAGAACATAAATCAGGAAGAAATGCCAATATTGTCCAAGGAGTTAACAATTCTGCCAGCTCGTTGCCTTTATAATGGTTTTTAATTATGTTAAAAACCAGCAATTGATGGGAAGGAGTCAGTCGATTACACGGACCTCAATGCTTCGCTGGAACTTTATTCCATCGACCCGAAAGTAAGAAAGACACAGTTGACCTAAGTGGTATTTCAACTTAGGACGCAAAGTGTTCGAAAAGCACTTAAAATGTTAAATGGTTGAAATCGTATGCGGACAGATGACTTCACTTACCTTTTTTTCTGTGAATCCATAAATAAATGTCAGTTATACATTTGTTCGTCTCTGTCGGTCTTCATTGCCTCTATTCCCTGAAATATATTTTTCATAATATGATCCCTGTCATTATTAACCAATGAGCCGTCGTGTTTTGAACTCAGTAACATATTATCTGAGGAAAGCTTCTTCATCATCATCATTGTTCGACCGTGGTCGAGACAATGGAATTTACCATGCTACGCCAGACTTCACGGTCCATCATGGCATTACGGAGGTCCTGTTGCTGGATGCCTGTATCCCTGGAGATTACATCAGGGTAGGAGAGTGTGCGCCCTCTGGTATTGCGAGTAGATGGCTTCCAGAGGAGAAGAGTAGAAATTACTTTTTTTTCAGCTCTACAACAATGTCCAGCAAACTGGACTCTCCTACCTTTCTTGTGAAAGCTTCTTACTATTCCTAGTAGGCAAGCGTCTTTGTAGGGACCTTGTTATTAATTCAGGTATTTTATAAAACCGATTAAATGAGCCACATATTTCCAACCATTTTTGTGCTATTGTCCCAAAGCGAAAACACATCAATATTAGCGAGTTCAGCTGTAACGAATCCTCAGAACGAACAAATGGTTCACATCTCAATGTTATCAGTTTTGTTTATATATAAGTTCAATCGGCTATGTCACAAAATATGCTTAAGAAACATTTAAAAGCATAACACTTTTACTCTCTACTTAAAAGATTATATTATTGAAAACAACAAATTAGGGGTGATAAAAATGACTGTCAGGAAAAAAGAAATTTTCGTATTTTGTTTAAATATTAGATATTATAATTGAAATTTTGACATACATAACGATACAATGGATACAAGATTTTGAAATGGAAAATGAGACAGCAGCATCTTTCCTTGCAAAAATTAAATCGACGACGGAAACGAGGATGATTTGGACATAATGTTTTGCTATACAGCAATAACTAACATTAAGCCGATTTGTACGAATTAAATATAATTATATATTGCGTTAAAGAGAAATCAAATGATCATAAAGAATATACATAAATTAAGTAGCAGGCATAGACAATCAAACTATATGGGGGAATAAAAGCAATGAAAATTGCAGGATTTATTTAATGAAATGGTATGTTAATTTGCTGAAATCGTTATAATGAAATAATTGGAGAATATTTTGTAAACTATATTTATGTAGTTAATAGGATGAAAATCAGTCGCATGCAATATTTTCATCATATTTCGGTAGATATGCGGACGCATACGCACACAAATATGCATGTATATATATATATATAATATATATATATATATATATATATATAATATATATATATATATATATATATCTATATATCTATATATATACACGTACGTACATACATACATATATATATACACACACAGACCCTCATATTTATGCGTGAGTACATGCATATGTACCTATATACGACGATACATAATTGTGGTTACTTGCAGACAAATAACATACACGTATCCACCCGAGAAAGGAGTAATCTATAATGACTAATTATAATCAGAGAGATATTTGGAAACAATAGACAATATAACAATTATAACCTACAACTATGAAATGCCACATATACACAGAGTTGGAACGACCCGTCCTAAGTTTATGGATGTTTGGAATTTCATTGTTTTTCCTACAAATATCTAGGTTTAGGAAAATCAATGTTGAAAACTCTCTTGAGTTACGCTAAACAAATCCAGAATCCAAAAGCTGGTTATTTGTTGTTTAGGAATAGTACTCAAACCTTCCTCAAAATGACACTCGACAGTCCTAAAAAATAAGGTTACATTCGATAAAATAGTTATAGGTATGTATAAAAAAGAAACGAGCTGGTCAAGTCTGAAACGTCTTTGGAAATAAGTCTATTCGATTAGGTTTTACTTATGGTTAAACAAAATTGCAAAAATATTCATTAGTAATAACATCGTTAAGGTTTTAATTTCAGAAAGGTAAAACTAGAGAAACGTTTTCAAAATATATCAATGCAGTTTCTGTTTTCCTGGAGAAAATTAATTAAATGCAACAAGTAAAAGTATTCATCTCTGGTCTACGGTATTCTTTGTGATTTATATGACTTCGTAAGAAAAGGAAAGACAGTGCCATGATTGTTTATTGGGCAAATTGGAAGCACTCCGTCGATTACGACGATGAGGGTTCCGGTTGATCCGAATCGACGGAACAGCCTGCTCGTGAAATTAACGTGTAAGTGGCTGAGCACTCCACAGACACGTGTACCCTCAACGTAGTTCTCGGAGATATTCAGCGTGACACAGAGAGTGACAAGGCCGGCCCTTTGAAATACAGGTACAACAGAAACAGGAAGTAAGAGTGAGAGAAAGTTGTGGTGAAAGAGTACAGCAGGGATCACCACCATCCCTGCTGGAGCCTCGTGGAGCTTTAGGTATTTTCGCTCAATAAACACTCACAACGCCCGGTCTGGGAATCGAAACCGCGATCCTATGACCGCGAGTCCGCTGCCCTAACCACTGGGCCATTGCGCCTCCATTGGGCAAATAAACCTGGTGCGAATGAAAGAGTTACCTTGCATGAAACTGTGTAGACTCCGTTAAGGACATTCTAAGGCAAACTGATGTTGATAGTAGACAGATTCAGTATACTACTAATAATCAGGACCACTTCCTCCAACTCACGCAGTTTTGAGTACCAAATTTCTCTCAAAGATTTTTGATCAATTCTAGATTAGTATAGGAAAAAATTGTTCGAGATGTTGTGCCGTGGAATCGGGCCCAAGATTACGTTCAGAGGAATAAAAATTCTAGACAACAATTATGCATGTAATGTTACCATGCATACCGTTCAGATATAACCACCTAAATACCCGAATGTTCAGGTGTCACATAGTAAGTACTGGATCTCACAATTAACATATTTGCCCGTCTGTAGCACTTCAACGCGGGAGAATTTATCTGTTCTATAACAGAAACAACGGCAAAATCACCCAAATTGATTTTTCTGTCCATCAAGTAAACTTTACGAGAAACGTTTTATAGAAATATTTAAAGCTTCAGAAATTGTTTTTACTTGAAATGTATTATAATTAAATGGAAAAATTGAATCAAAAGAAGATAATTAGATGTGCTATATAATGCCACAGTAGTATAGATACATACATATATACATACATACATACATATATACATACATACATACATACATACATGCATACATACATACATACATATATATATGCATATATGTATATATGAAACATATATATATATATATATGAAACATATATACATATAAAAAAAAAAATTATATATATATATATGTATGTGAATATTGAAACACACACACACATATATGTACCTGCGCATGTGTATGTATGTATGTATGTATGTATGTATGTATGTATGTATGTGTGTATGTACGTATGTATGTATATATATATATATATATATATATATATATATTTATTTATTATATAGAAGGAGCTTCTACAGGACTAGAACTGTTTCATTCAAGAGAAATCTTCAGGAAGCAGATTCCTGAAGATTTCTCTTGAATGAAACAGTTCTAGTCCTGTAGAAGCTCCTTCTATATAATAAATTAATTTTACTCTGCTATGTATTGAGTACCTTATTTACTGTGGTTAACCCCGAATCAACCCGGGACCTACATATATATATATATATATATATATATATATATATATATATATATATATATATATATATACGTACGTACATACATAAATACATACTCACAAACACATTTATGTATGAAACTAGTTGGATTCAACTCCGTTTCTCTCGGCGGAAACGTTTATTAATGGAATGACTCATAAATGCATAAAATTTAATTACTGAACTTTGATAATATACAAGTTGTGAATAAATATGTAATGAAGTCATCAACAGTTGTCATTGGTTTCTTCGGCTGCAAGACCACTGATCATTAAATGATAATTATGACTAACAGTGTTCGTGGAGATTCTAAGGTTACCTAGGGAACCATAATATTGGTGGAGTAAAAAAAAAAAAAAAGCTAACAAGAAAACGTGATATACATAAATTATTTTTGAAATTGTAATTGACATAAGGTATATGAATCTGGAAATGTTTGAAACATCAACTAAGGAGTTCTAATGGTGCAAGCGTTGGAGTGAACATTACGTCTTGTTATGCATTCATCAAATGAATGCACTTTAGGAAGAGTTACAGTTGTGTGGACGTCCCCAGACGACGAAGTAAGCTAGCCCAATACGTAGATATAGAGGGAGAAGTCTAGACGTCAGAGTTGAGTAGCGGAGTAGAGTCATAGAAGAGTTGAGTAGTAGAGGCATCCGAACGTGCGACATAACAATTACATATAGCTGTCTATGATTAAAACTGCTAAAAATGTGTTGAAACAATAATGTATATATTGATAGCTACGTTTTGATTTGCAAGTCTTCTGAATCGTGTTTTGAAATAGATATTGTTATTTTTCGGAATGGTCTTTTTTTTTTGCCACGTAAACACACGCATCATATACTCGTCCATCACTTCAGCTTTGATATTATTATTCTTATTCTAATATCTTTGTTGGAAATATTTTGCCACGCCCAGTGACCTCTTCAGCGACTCTCCACCCCACGCGTCTCCTCCCGTCCTGTTTAGTCCATTCTGTTCTTCTATAGTTAAAAGATGTGTCACAAAAGATTTCAGACAAAGGACACAAAAATAAGAACAATAATAAAGAGTATAAAGGGCGTTTGTTTATATGGCGTGGCAAAAAAAAAAAAAAAGAAAAATGACTATCCCGAACTATAGCTATGTTTGTATATTAAAATTTTAAGAATTTTCGACTAGAGAATAAAAGGTAAAACACAGACTGTGTATACAATATTCTGTGTATACAATATTTGAACTTAGTTTGTAATGCTTTATTTAACAAATCTTAATATTCCGCACTACATTCTTATTTGCATATTACTGAAGGTACATCAGGCTAATCATCAAGCAAGTGTCCCAGTGAGCAAATAATTGTAGGTGATGTGTCAGACACACGCATGCATGCATACAAACACATACAGACACACAAACACACGTACATTCTTGATCATGATATATATGGTTGGGAAGTAACGTCTTACCGGTCACCTACGACTGTGTCTATACACACACACACATATATGTATACATATATGTGTATATATATATATATATATATATATATATATATATATATATATATATGAGATCGTTGTAGTTCGTTTGAAGCATTTTTCCCGAATTCTTCATTCATCCTTTCTCTTGATGCTTTTACTACTTTTAATGTGATAATTTTAGTTTAAATTGGTATCAAATAATTACATCAAACATATCCACAGTGCTGAATATATACATAACTTAATTGTAATTTTTCCCAGGAGTATCATAATCTTTAGTCACTTTTTAATCACTATCTCACGTTCTGTTTTACGATTTTGGGATTGCATAATGACTCGAGAATAGCATTTTTGTGCAATCGCTGGGCTTTTCTTAAATTATCTTCAATAATAATTACTTTTCTTACTGCATAAAAATTTGTACAGAATGCGTTCAATTTAATTGTCTTCAACACCTTAATTTTTGATTAGACTGGTTCAGCTGAGTTGAATTACATATGCTATAACAATTACCTGCCTCTTAATTGTTTTATCAAGAACTTTCTATCCTATGTCTCTCTGTATCCTCTTCCTACTCACAAACATATGCATGCACAAACAATACACACACACGCCCTTATATACATATGTATGTATATATATATATATATATATACACACACACATATATATATATATATATATATATATATAATATATATATATATATGTCTAATTCTATCTATCTATCATTCCTTCTGTCTGTTGTTTCTCTCATTCAGCCTCTCTCCTTCTCTCTCTCTCTTTTCTTTCTTTTCTTTTCTTCTGTCTATCGGCGCTTTTACACTTACTTCGTTCATTCCAATCTTCGTTCTTTCGTTTCCCCTCTCTCATATTTCCTGGCCTTCTCTTCATACTCACTTATCCTCCTCTTTCATTTCAGTGTGTCCCTTTCATTTTTTTCTCACTCCATCTTAATTCTTCTATCCTTCTGCCTCTTACTCTCTCTCTTCACTCTCCCCACGTGACTGGTGTTCGGCCAAACCTGACCTTTATTTCTTGGTTCGACTACCATCCGTGCAACATCTATATTCCTCCCTGTGCCTGTCAAATCTTATGTCCCTGCCATAAGGCTTTACTTCCACACACGCCAGCTTAAATTATTTCGTCCTTAGTCGAAAGACACCTGTTGTTATTTCCTGTTATTTGCATTTGTATTTGTGTAACATTTCTCCTTTTTTTTCCGTGCTTGTTTTCGTATACATTCGCTGCTTTCTTCCAAGGAATAAAACGCTCTTAGCTTAGTTTTTCCTTGGGGCTTGCCAGATTGGAGCAATCTCGAGAATAACAAGCCGAAATTGCAAAGATAATATGGAACTCGAGTGAGGTTAGAGAACTCTAAATGACCCGTGCTTGTTTTCATTGTATCGTCTGTCTAGATGATTTGTTGTCCCTTTTTTGTATCACCTAACTGTCTGGATGCCTTGCATTCTTGTCCCATTTTTGTATTATATGTATATATATATATACGCATGGATATATATGTATACCCATAGTGGAATCAATCTAAAGACACTAACTTGGAGCACCGTGTCTCTGGAAAGAGTTGCTGGATTTGTAATAATTTTCTTCAGCTTCTGTAATTCTCTATATCGTTAATATCTGTGTAAGTCGGATCATTTTGTATGTAAACACATATACATTTTTTGTATTTAACGTATTTACTATACTTTATATATTGATCTTCCTAACTTGCTTATCCCTACATTTACTGATGTATATGTACGTATGTATGTATGTATATATAGGCGCAGGAGTGGCTGTTTGGTAAGTAGTTTGCTTACCAACCATATGGTCCTGGGTTCAGTGCCACTGAGTGGCACCTTCGGCATGTGTCTTCTACTACAGCCTCGAGCCGACCAGAGCCTTGTGAGTGGATTTGGTAGACGGAAACTGGAAGAATCCCGTCGTATATATATGTATATATATATATATATATATATATATATATATATATGTGTGGTGTGTGTGTGTGTGTGTGTGTGTGTGGTGTGTGTGTGTGTGTGTTTGTTTATGTGTTTGTATTTGTCCCTCCGGCATCGCTTGACAGTCAATGCTAGTGTGTTTATGTCCCCGTAACGTAGTGATTCGGCAAAAAGACCAATAGAATAAGCTTCTCTGGAGTCGATTTGCTCGACTAAAGGCGGAGCTCCAACATGGCCGCAGTCAAATGACTGAAACAAGTAAAAAGAAAAAAGAATATATATAGAGTGGTTGTATACTGTCAACATAACGTGACATTCCCGTAAGGGAATTACACCACCGCAGTTTAGCCCTAGGAAGCATCGACGCTTCTTGTCGACTTTGACACATTTCCTGTGTCCTTATACTTGCGAAGGGGAGGCAAGCACCCCCTCGAGCTAGGATTCACACCTGAGGACATGCATGTTTCTGGGTCTTAACCCGTCATCAGCCCAGGATAGTGAGATCTGCTGATTGAAATCTTTATTATAGGCACAATGGCCCGAATGAAGAGGGGACATAACAATACAATACACAGGACATGGGGTACATATAACAAAAATACAGAAAGGATGATATGAAATGAAATATTAATAATGAATTAAATGAAATGGCTTACGAGCCCCCCAAAACTCGCAGTTTCATTTACAATTACAATTGTACTATCTGGGGCGTTCGTCAGTAATGTAAGCGAGTAATTCATCCTGTTCTATAACGCTGGGCAAACTGTCATATCGAACGTAGTGCGCTATGCACACAGCTGTATTTGAAAACAAATTTATTAATTTATTTACCGTCTCTTTATCCACAATTGCAGCCTTTATTTGGTTATGTATATCTTCGGGTTCAATTTCACTCTCGTTAGATTTTTTCATTATCGCTAATTTTTTCTCAATTTTTTTATCCTTTTTGTACAACATTACAGCTTTGAGATTTTTTTCCTTTTGGTCTTCCTCCTTCCTTGCATGTTTTCTGACATTCTTCCACTTCTGGTGACCATTTATTCGTTTCCTCCCACGTTGAACCTTCACTCACTTTCGTTGCTGTATCTCTCCCTTCGTGCGTTCGATCCTCTGTCTCGTCGGCAGACTTCTGTTTAGGTTTTTTTCTTTTTGGGGTCTTTGGGTGGTGATTCCACCCGTGTTTGCTTTCTATCCTCTTTTTCTTCTGTTCTTTCCTTTTCTTTCTCCTTCACCAACTCGTCACCAATTTCCACAGTATCTGTTGTCACGATTTCCTCTTCCGCGTGCAATTCCACAGTCTCCTTTTCTAACTCATCTGTCAAAGTCTCCATTCCTTCCTCCAGTGTTATCATCTTCTCTTGTATTTGTCTTTGGGGACACACATCCTTCATGTGCCCTCTGCTCCTACATTTATAACACGCTGGAGGGCTCCCCTCCACCACGACTCTCAGTCGTATCTCATCGGGGAACACCAACTCCTCCGGGATGTTATACAAATCTGGCATGGTTATGTGGACCGAAACTTGCACCGCATAACCCCACCAGTTTATTTCTTTCGACTTTTCCACCTTAAGAATGTCCACGCTCTCTTTAGAGTTGTAGATTATTGCAGCTACTATTGTTTCGGTATCAAGTTCCAGTGAGATTTTGCTTATTCGTATCCTCACTGCTCTTTTTCCACAATAACTAGGAAGTAAAACCCATTTTCCGATTTTAACACTGTCGTTGCGTTTCTCTTCGCTTCGTCTTCATTTTCAAAACGAATGTCTACCGTAGCGTATTTTCTACCTGTATTGTAGAAGGTAGTTCTTCTTTTAATTTCCTGTAGACATTTCTCAATCTCTTCCACCTCTGCTACTTCTATTCTCTTTGAGACCACATTCCAAGTTCTGTATGTTATGACTTTTTTCTCTGCTTCTTTCACTTCGTCTTCAGGTGGTGTAACCCTCAGACAGTCACCTTCCTTCTTGAAGCTGTCGTAGTATTTCCTCAAATTTTCCTTCTCGACAATTATTTCTTCCAACTGTAATTCGTTCGCAGCCAGGCCTTTGCCTGCTGCTCCCGCATAAGTTTGGGCTTGCATACCCAACGAAAAATCCAACAATTCAACACGACGCAACAGTTTCCAACAACAAAAATCAACAAAATCCAACTCACAACCGCAATACAAAATAACCGACACGAACACTTCCAAGTAGCGAGATCTGCTGAGTGAGATGCCTGTCTAGCCTTCGCAAATATATATATTTACAGTGAAATCTATTCACTGGTCACCGTAATTGGAAATATTAAATTTCTAAATGTCTCAAAGAGACATGAGCGGTGGTGGATGGATGGAAGCACTCCGTCGGTTACGACGACGAGGGTTCCGGTTGATCCGAATCAACGGAACAGCCTGCTCGTGAAATTAACGTGTAAGTGGCTGAACACTCCACAAACACGTGTACCCTTAACGTAGTTCTCGGGGATATTCAGCGTGACACAGGGAGTGACAAGGCCGGCCCTTTGAAATACAGGTACAACAGAAACAGGAAGTAAGAGTGAGAGAAAATTGTGGTGAAAGAGTACAGCAGGGATCACCACCATCCCCTGCCGGAGTCTCGTGGAGCTTTAGGCGTTTTCGTTCAATAAACACTCACAACGCCCGGTCTGGGAATTGAAACCGCGATCCTATGACCGCGAGTCCGCTGCCCTAACCACTGGGTCATTGCGCCTCCACAAGAGTGGTGGTGGGGCGATAGAGTGGTTGTATACTGTCAACATGACGTGAATTAATTTCCACTGTACCTTTATGCGGCAATCTTTAATTTCGGTATCATTTCACATGCAACATCTTAGTTATGGTTCACATAAAACCTTTTAAAAACTTCCAGTTTGGAGGAATTAACATCAACAGGATATCTTATATCACACACCTCGTCCTTATACTTCATGGAAGATCACTCGAACTTTTCACACCATGAAATCCTCGAACCAAGTAAATTCTTGTATTTTTATTTTCCTTTCTTCTTCGAGTTTTTGCATGGATTCTTTTGCGTAGAGACTTAATTACATTTGGGATGCTAAACAGAATATATATATATTGGCCTGCACGCGTAGCCAGCGGGGTGGCGTCATTGGAAGGCTAAAACAATGCGAACCCATTGTGACCAGCGATGTGTAGCAACATCTGATGGTCTGGTCGGTAACGTGATCACGTGATATCAATATATATAAATACATACATACACAGACCCCCCCCACATATATATATATATATATATATATATATATATATATATATAAATGCATATGTGTAGTAATGATAATAATAATAATAATAATAATAATAATAATAATAATAATAATAATAATAATCCAAGAATGGAATTTTTTAATATTATAATGCATTACTAAGTGCGTTTCCACGAATCGAAACATTTTTGTGACACTAATCATCATTCATGGTATGATTATAATATAATTTGTTCATGTGTTAAATTTATTGAGACAATATTTAAAATATTTAAAAGATTCACAGATTTCATCCTTGGATCATCATCATCGTCCTCATCATCATCATCATCATCATCATCATCATCATCATTATTATTATTATTATCATTATTATTATTACTGTTGTTGTTGTTGTTATTATTATTATTATTATTATTATTATTATTAATATCGTTACCATATTTATCGTACATGATGCCAGCACTGCACAGTACGATGCCATAAAACTTCTGTTGCACGTTGGAATCAAGAAGCCGTAGCAGACATAACATAGGAACTTTTATGTACGTACTCAAAGATGTTTCCCATTAACGAACTTAAAGGATATATATATATATATATATATATATATATATATATTATATATATATATATATATATATATATATACAATATATATATATATATATATACATATATATATATATACATATACATATATATATATATATATATATAATATATATATTATATATATATATATATATATATATATATATATGTATATGTATATATATATATGTATATATGTATATATATATATGTATATATATATATATATATATATATATATATATATATATATATATTCATATATATATATTATATATATATATATATATATATATATATATATATATATATATATATATATATATAATATATATATATATGTATAATCCTATTAGTCAATTCTCATACATTTAATATTTTTCTTGCGAACACCTCAAACATGCAAATGCAGACAATTAAAGGTCTTGATACCGAGCAGTAAGAGGATTATGTGCACATTTGGAGATAATTGTTTCATTGTACACAGCGCCTCCTCGCGGATATCAGGCTCTATCAACTAGATCTAACTCATTGTTCCTCTATCCACTCTGAAAATCTCCTGTTTGCCAAATCCAGAGAATTTTGTTTCAACCATGCTTCAGATATATTCTGTGATAGTATTTGATTCATCATGAACTTTGACAAGCGAAAATAACCAGTGCTTCACTCCATTATATGGAAAACATTCTGAAACCCTTTACCATTGGAGAGCAAGTCTGCTTCAAATCAATATTATCATTTTCTTCAAAGAAATGCTTAGGCAGAGTCGATAGTATATGAAGGAAATGACTTAAGATTTGTTGCCTTACAAATGATTATATCCGTTTTATTAATTTTAAAGTTGTGTCTAAGATCTCGTCGGTTTCCTCCCGCAGTTTGTCAGTCATTTGTCATATAGTTAATATATAGGTTGCGTGTACAATAGACGCTACTTCCGATTCCATTATAATAGTTAAGATACGCTTTGTGTAAGACAAGATATTTTTTTTATTTAAGGCATTAAATATGTAGACTGTACAGAATGATATCACAGAAATCTACTTAAGTATGAAAGCTATTGCCAAAAGATTTATCTCGTGGTACTGATTATTTTACAATACGGAGTTCACTTGAAATGTCTAAGTATTCAGCTAGAAAAATATCACCGATTTTATTTATGAAGTAGTAGTAGCGACTTAGAAAAACGCAACAGTATTTATATGTCAAAAATGCTTATATGCATGATTGTATACGAAAGTGAGTTCATATTAGATGCAATAATAAGATGGCGAGTTGGCAGAATCGTTACTACATCAGGAAAATACTTAGCAGCATTTCGTCCGTCCTTATATTCTGGGTTCAAATGCCGCCAGGGTCGACTTTACTTTTCATGCGTTCGAAGTCAATAATATAAGTACCAGTTGAGCACTGGGGTCGATTTATTGACTAAGAGTCTCCCTGGAAGTTGCTGGCCTTGAGCCAAAGTTTAAAATCAATATCAGATGCAATATTGGAAAGAAAGTAATCTAAGACAATTTACTTCTTTGTGTGACTTGGGTACATGCGTTAGCTTTCAAGAAGTTCCATGTCTGCCTGTCACTCACACCATCTTAGCATGGTATTGGACCGAGGTTTCTGCAATCAGGAGGTAAAGACATTGAAGTGAGCTAGTTGTTGGATTGTGTTTTTGAGATTTGTAGAAGTCTTCAATCGTCTAAGTATACCGATGCTTGTCACTTTATCTGCATAATACGCCCTCTGTAAGTGTTCTTCTAAGAAACCACATTTCCGGAGTGTTGATAAAATCTTTACTTGTTTATTGGCCATCCAGATACACAACTATACGTAGAGAAAAACTACGTATTTCTGGGTGATGAAAAGTCAACTCGAGATTTCAGAAGTTTTTGAGAGAATATGGAGTTACACCTTAGTGATTACTAATCCATTTCTCTCTCAGGATTGTTCCGGCCTAGAGTCGTAGTACCTATTGAATTATTCCCGGGTCAGAAAATAAAATAAAATCCTACACCATACGTCCATAATTGTGTGGCTATACAGTTTTTGGACAAAGGCTGGCTCTTGATAATTTGATATTGAAGTCCACATGTTTGTAGACATGTACTGATGCCAATTGAACCAAACACAAGTTGCTCCTGTGCCTCGTGAGCAAGCTCAAGAAAGCAGGAGTTTTGTATTGCAATCTGTAAATAAGCTGACATGACGGTAATGAGAAACCACGATTATATCTTTCTCCGAAAAGTTACCAGTCTGCAAACTTTATGTAATGCCCCCGACGTAAATTGAAACACGAAGAACATGTTTATTTCCGTGTTGAATGAAATTAGAATATTTAATATTTTGGGTTTTTATAACTTGAAGAGAAAAGTACATTTAATATCACGAAGTCAGTGTTATTAAATAACACAATAAAACTACTTCAAGAAACATGAATTCAGGTCATTAATAAAATGATTCAAAAAATTTTCTTTAATTTTTGAAAAACTATTGCTTTATTCATAGGACGACAATTAACGCCATATTTGAAATTTCTATTTTGATAAAGGAATGCAGCCGGAAGTGTTTTTGGAAAACTTTTGTAAATAACAAAATGTAGTCAAAGTTAGAATCACTACTTCCAACAGTTTAATATTCTTGATGGATTTAATTTCCGTTTCTTTTTTTCAGACACTACATGAAGTTGTAAATTATTCGTCAATAGTGTCCAGTTTGGTATTGTGTCTTAGCAATGAAGCTCACGTACTTCTTTAGCACATGGAGTGCTTTCAAAATAAATTAGTTCATTTGTCACATTTTGATATTTCTCATTCTTTGTTTTTCTGTCAACTGCATTTGGTAAATATGTAAAAGGTTCAAACTTATGCGTTTCCGTTATACCATATTGTCTACACCAAATATGATTTTCCTTCTACTCAAAGAGAAACTTTATTGGTATCCAGGGAGAAAGTATTAGTTTTATAGCTTGAACTAATGTTATGTAAATGGAAATTACAAATTAAAAGTTTTAAGTGTATATACAAACTTTGAATACGCAAAACCTTAAGTGTCTAAATAGGCTTATGTTTAAGTGTTTCTATTTATCAGTCATAATGATAAGCAGAAAATATCTTAATGTGCTGGGTGTGACATAGATATTTACTCATTATTCACACATAATTGAAACAATCGCAAAACCAGTTGCAGATTTTATGCGACGTATAATGCTTCCTCATATTCTTGGTTTTATTGTTGATCCTTAATTAAATATGGCTGCTATGTGAAACAATTTCAGAATTGATAATGACTGATATAAAGAATCGAGAGGTGATAAAACAGCAGAGAAAAGATTAAGGGCTACGGTGAACGCAAATGGTAACGTAACCATGTTGAATTGTGAATATATGTAAACTATCATTCTTCTATTATTTTATTTGTTTCAGTCATTTCACTATGGCCATGCTGGAGCACCGTTTGTAATCGAAAAAATTGACCCCAGGACTTATTGTTTGTAAACATAGTACTTGTTCTATCGGTCTCTTTCGGAACTGCTAAGTTACATAGACGTAAACACACCAGCATCGGTTTTCAAGCTTCTTACCACACAGCCTGTAAAATTTCATTAACCAAAACCTAAAAATTTCATTCATGAACACAAAACCAGGAATAAATATATAAGCCGTAACCGGTACACTTAATTACACAAACCTCTGATTTATGGCCGTGA
>NC_043002.1:99166447-99173947 GCF_006345805.1 Octopus sinensis
AGAGAAACAAAAAACAGAAAACAGGACAGGTAACATAAAGACTGACCCTTCGTCAGTTGTCGGCTGTGTAGCTACTTCTCGTTTCGAGCAATGACCGACAATATGAGTCTTCGAAGACAGTACCAAAATATAATTTGGGATTTATGGAGGGTCAAAGTTGGGTACACAAATAGAACGCTAGAGACATGCAAGGAAACCAAACGAAAACAAGCACGGAGGATCGTTAGAGCAGAACGAGGTTAAAATAGCGAACGCTGGAAAAATATTTTCTTTGACAAGAGAAAAGATACAGAGAGAGGGGATACGTCCAGTCATAAGGACAGTCCTGAAAGAAAAGATGATCTCGTGAACAAAAGAAAGATGGACGAAGGTTATATATATATATATATTAAATATAAAGATAAAATCTATATGAGAATTTATCAAGTAGTTAGCGTGAAAAAAGAGTTAAGGGATAAATTTATACAAAATATATAATTACTCTCTTTAAATACATTTATTATATTAAGGGCATTTGTACACGAAATGCCTCAGGCTATAAGGGACTGTTAAAGTCAAAACTACATTAATAAATATATGGTGTACCAACAGCGAGGGAATGCAACTGGGAACACGCACACGCACGCACACACACGCACACACACACACACACACACACATACACATACACACACACACACACACACACACACAACCGGAATACACACACAATGTGTATTCTCGACATCTAGGCTCCAAGTTTCATGTCATAACATAATTGCATTCACGTTCTGTTTGTCTTTTCTTTATTTATATCGTAATATCAACTCATATCTTGCGAGACATTTTACAGATAGAAACTACATAGATGACCGTCATATGCATTGTACATGTAATTGAAATTGCTCTGCCGCATACCTTATCACATTGATTTGACATGAGATTTACGCATTAAGGATATATATATCTGAGAAATGGTCAATCTTTAGCGCATTAAAACTGAAGTGGGTAACTCACTTAAGGGAACAACTAAATCCTCGTTACGAAACCGATCAAGAACCATAACAATATGTGTGCGCATGCTTGTGTGTGCATGTGTGTGTGATTGTGTGTGAATATCTACATGCATACATATATCCATCGTAAATATGAGTGCTTGTGTGTGTGTGTCAGTGAGTGCATGTGTGAGTGTATGTGAGTGTATGTGTGTGTGTGTGTATGTGAGTGTATGCGTGTGTTTGTGCGTGCAGTGTCGTTTTTTCTTCTGATTACCACTCCTTGTTTAATCCACATAGGTATGTCTTTTCTCTACCAAGAAACAAAAATCACATGTATGCATACACGCACGTCTGTCTGTCTATCTATCTATCTATCTATCTATCTATCTATCTATCTATCTATCTATCTATCTATCTATCTATCTCTCTCTCTCTCTCTCTCTCTTCTATATATATATATATATATATATCTGTATATATGGTTGTATATTAATTAAATACCCCCCACACACGCACATAATACCTTTAGCTCATTAAAGAGACATTCGGTTCAGTTAACAAGACATCTGCAATTCCATTAACGGAAATATTTATAGTTGAATTTTCATTCGCTCTTATTACCCATAATTCTTTTTGATCACCAGGAGTATAATAATTTTTATCTTTCATACTTTTTATTTTCTTTCATCAAATTACGCACTGAAGTAAATATTGTTCGAATGTTTGACGTAATCGTTGTAAACATACGTAGACCTAAATGTCTATTATATATATAAATAATATTTTAGTTGTATCAATCAGTGGATTGAGGTGATGGTGGGACATTGATTAGAAGGTTTTTAGACGAAAGAATAGATCTCAGTAATTATCTTTTTGAAAGCCTGGTTCTTATTCTATCGGTCTCTTTTCCCGAACCAGTAGGTGTGGAGTGCAAAAAGCAAAAAGACAGATTTATAGTTAAAATCTATCTACTTATCTATCCATCCATCCATCCATCCATCCATTCATCCATCCATCTATCTATCTATCTATCTATCTATCTATCTATCTATCTATCTATCTATCTATCTATCTATCTATCTTTCTTTCTTTCTTTCTTTCTTTCTCTTTTTCCTTGCCTCTCTTTCTTTATACACAAACACACTCAGACACACATATGTATCTATATATATATATCTGACGGGCTTCTTCCAGGTTCCGTTGATCAAATCCTCTCACAAGACGTTGGTCAACCCGGGTATACAGGACAAGACATTTGAACAAGAAGCTACGCAAGCAGACTGAACCATTCAATGTAATTGAACAGTAGCAATTTTCTTACCAAAGGCCTCTGCTGCACTTATATATATATATATACATATTTAGAGTTTTTAACTCTTATCTCTAACAACTTCTTCGGCACGCTCAGTCACATTAAGTAACAATTAAATTTTTCCTTCATGATATTATATTGCGCCTATCTATTTATATATATATATATATATATATATATATATATATATATCAATAATAAAGGGCAAAATCAATTGATTATTAATTAATTTCACCAAGTGGTGTTCAGTATGTAAAAGGACCATTCAAGGTATATTCAAAATATAGGGCTCAGTAAAATAATTTACTTTACCACATACTGAATTTTTAGAAATAGCAGCCAAAAAGTTTTTTTAGCCATTTCTACTACTTTAAGAAAAGTCTCCCAGATAGTGTTTACTCAAAAATAATTCACGTAGATGTGGAGGGAAAGCAGCAAGATATCACATGTACAAAGATTATTTGAGACGCTCAGGTTTCTAGATTAGTCGAATTAAAACTCGACATTTCTTTCGTCAGCTCAACATTTCTTAATTTGGATTTCTAAAAATGTCAGTATGTGGTAAAGTAAATTATTTTACTGAACCCTAATTATATAACGTAATATATATATATATATATATATAATATATGTGTGTGTATGTGGGATGGGGTGGGGTGATTGTGGGGGTGGGCGTGAATACATATATATATATTTATATATATATATATATATGTATAAATGTATGTATGTGTAGGTGTGTGTGTATGTAGTGTGCGTATGTAAGTATGCATGGGTATATCTGTGCATTTATGCGTGTGAAGGTGATTATTTTACGGAACCGTAAAGAATCTGCCATACAGTAATCACTTCGTCTACGCACTCTGAGTTTCAATCGCTCACAGATCGATTTTGACTTTTATTCTTTCATTCTTTTATTCTTATGGAATCGATAAACAAGTACCATATTGTACTAGAATATGTTCTTCTCTCTCTCTCTCTCTCTCTCTCCTCTCTCTCCCTCATTAGCTTTCACTCTCCTTCTCCCACTCTCTCTCTCTCTCACTCATTCTTTCCCTCACACTTTATCTCTTTGTCTTTCTTTCGGAGAAATAATCCGCTGTAGTCACATCCAGAATGTGATGTTCCATCAAATTTGAAAATGGCCATTACACATTATTTATAGCAAAAGAGTATCTTACTACTCTATCAAGCGGTTGAGGTACCTAAGTAAAACAGAGAGAGAGAGAGAGAGAGAGAGAGAGAGAGAGAGAGAAAGAGAGAGAGAAACATACAAAAAAACGAATAAAAATACATACATGTATACTACGTTAGTCTTTCTCAAACAATGTGATAAATTGTGCGTATGTTGCTTTTAGAGTTAAATGTGGTTTATAGCAGTGCAAAAGAGTATTATCAAATAAATTATGAGACATCAGAAACAGAAACAAAAATACCAGTATATGATAACAGACAGTATGGATTTTGCATTTGGTTTTAATGCTATGTTTACTTATGAAGTGAATGATATAGACAAGGCTGTTAGGTAGACAGATAGATTGTAAGGTGGACAGATAGATAGATAGATAGATAGATAGATAGATAGATAGATAGATAGATAGATAGATAGATAGATAGATAGATAGATAGATAGATAGATAGATAGATAGATGGATAGACAGACAGATAGATAGATAGATAGATAGATAGATAGATAGATAGATAGATAGATTGATAGATAGATAGATAAATAGATAGATAGATAGATAGATAGATAGATAGATAGATAGATAGCGAGTGTATGAGCGAGGAGAAAAGGTTTTGCGGAGATAGACAGATAGATAGATAGACAGACAGATAGATAGATAGATAGATAGATAGATAGATAGATAGATAGATAGATAGATAAATAGATAGATAGATAGATAGATAGATAGATAGATAGATAGATAGATAGATAGATAGATAGATACGTAGATATGTTTCTTTATTAGCCACACAGGGCTGCACACAGATAGAACAAATTACAAGGTAGAGCTTTTCTTTTGAAGGTTTAAAAAAAAAAAAGGAAGGGGGAGTTTCGATCAAAAGGGATCGTAAAAGGAGAGAAAGAGGTCAAAAAAAGGGGGGTTAAAAAAAAAGGGGGAGAGGAAAAAAAATTGATCAATAGGGATCGTTATCACAGAAATGTCAATATGAAGTGTAAAGGGGAGGACAGGTGAGGTTTACCCGTGGAAAGAAAAGCCTACGGAAAAGACCACGGTAACCTCGGTCAATGGAGTCACATGTTATATTTCTGGGTTCTGGTTTCAATTTCTGGGTTCATAGGATCATGCTCAAGGTGGCTTCGTCATTCATACGTGCCATTCTTGTTACATTCACCCATCTTTTTTTAAAATATTCGCTAGACAAAACTTGCCTCTCTACTCTCACTTTCCTTTTCAAGTGGTACTTGAAGAAGTTGATGAGAGATTGACCAGAGAGGAAGTGTTTGTCTCCAATCCTTTCAGACGTGTCCACCAGATACATTCTTTCGCCATAGCCACAAGGATGATGAAAATAGCTCTTCCTTCCCGTTTGAAGGAAGGAGGCGTGACAATATTGACGATAGACTCAGCTGATAAACCGACTCGTCCCACACGTGACAGCAGTTGTCCGACATAAGCCCACAGGTCGGAAATTGTTGGACACTGCACGAGTGCGTGTAGAACGGTTTCGTCGCTCTGACCGCATCTCGGGCAGGTCGGCCCCGTGTTTCTCGAGCCGTGTCTGTAGAGATTATCCCGAACGGGTAGCGCTTCTCGGTAGCACTGCCAGGCCAGGGATCTCTGGAAGTTGTCCATGGGCCCTGGCCCGAAAGTCGTCCTGAACAGGCGGGTTAGGTACTCCTCGTCGACGTCCAGGTTAGCCCCGAGCTCGTCGTCGTACCTCCCCTCCACTAAACCCCTATAGAATGCTTTGGTTGTGTTGAAGTCACTCAAGGTCGACCCAGGACGGCAGAGTTGCTTGAGAGCAACGCGACACTCGCGGTGCCATTGTAGATAGATAGATTGAAAGATAGATAGATAATAGATAGATAGATAGATAGATAGATAGATAGATAGATAGATAGATAGATAGATAGATAGATAGCGAGTGTATGAGCGAGGAGAAAAGGTTTTGCAGAGAATATTTAGTTAAAACAATCCAACAAATATCTCTCAACTGCGTCTTGTTGCTCGATAAATTGCTACAGTTCAATGGTTTCGTGAGCAATTTTTTTTATTTATATATTTATCATCAGGTTGTTTTATTTGTGTGTTTGTTACCACACCGTTATCAATAGCCAGAGACTGTCAGTATATATATATTTTCAAACATCGAACTCTTTCCGGCCATTCAGGCTGGGATTCATTACCTTTTATTCAGTAAGATTTTCAATGCTCTATGTGTTGCACATCTTGGTTTCTTTTGGGACACGATATTGAGTGATATGGATTTATAGAAACGCGCCGAAATCCTATTATGAAGTTTTCTTATGTAGAGCTTTGTCTGTTATCAATGTCAGTTTCCAAACATACCGACCAAGCAGTTTCTTAGAGGGTTCGTTTCTTTTATGTCTGTAGGGGTATGAGAGTGTTGTTGCTTTGTTGCTGTTGCTTGGCATGTAGATTATAAGAATAGGACTTCGCCTTGTGAGAGCTAAGCCGAGAGATTAGAAAGAAAGTATTTGAATGAATGTATCGTACAGAACATCAAAACATTATGATATTTGTATTCATATATTAAAGCTGTGCTTTTCAAGCTGATAATCATCAGGCTCCACTCACCAAAATTTTGCTCAACCTCTTGTTTAATTATAAGACAAAACAACGTCTGTATGCGTATAATTCTGTTTTTCTCACTATGAAATTTTACACCATTAACAGTTAAAAACCTTCTCAATTTCATTAAACACTGCTGTTTGTCAGTGATCTTTTTCAATACTTGCAGCCCACCACATGTCAATAGATCCAGGCCACTACTGGAAGAAACGGGTGTCAATGCTATTGTATACTCACTGTTCTGTCCTGTAGATTCTTCTGGAGAAAGCTAGTATTTGAATAGTAGAGGTGTAATTGATATTTTTCTGCTAATCAACCACACAGTTAACCACTAGTATAAGCCTTTGATTTCAATCTAAAAAATATCAAATATCTTAAAGCTTGTATTTGAGAAATCTATGATACACAATGACTACTTAATTCGCCACCTGGTAGATATACATGGAAGGGAATTTATTTGACATCTGAGAAAATATTAGTAGTATGGTAATAATGACTTATTTGACGTCTGATAATGTGTTATTAGAATGATAATTGGGACATGTCAGTCCATTTCAGTCCATTTCATCGTAAGTCCAAGTTAAATTAAATAACATTGATTAAATTTGTCTACCGTAACTTGCTTTGTTGATTATAGATTCAACACTCCGCAATCAATATTTTTTAGATTTTTATTTGTAAAATTAAGTGTTAACGTGTGAAGCGCTCGTCTTGTGAGTGTCTTAATACTAGTATAACACTGTTTACTTACATAATCACATTATGTCATATTGATAAACTTTGTTGTTATTGATATTATTTCTGCTACTGTTAGCTGTTAAAAAGATTACCTATAATCAAATGCGTTCCATATGCCGCCATTACGTTTTGCGTTTATTACATTATTAAGAGTGACTTTATAGAAATGAATAGTAATCGACGTGAGGGATATTTGGTTGCTATTTCTTAAAGGTAAGCAGCCATGTAGAAGCTCTAATGTTACCACATAGTCAACGAAAAGTTATAATGTGATTATTGATGTTCACATCAATATATGTAAGATAAGAATGGACACGACTTCATTCACTGATCGAATGAGTGAAATGTTGTAATCTTGGCTTTCTATAAACTCATCAATTGCTTAACAGCATTCCATCTATCAAATGTATCTAGAAATAGTGATTTGTTACTGAAGTCCACAAATACGTTGTGCAGGGGGGAAGTCGAGAATATTCTATTGCTCTTTCCATTTTGTGTCAGGTTTTACAATACACTCCTTCTCGCTTTCTTTCAATACTTTCCTATCAATACCTATAGTTCACACGTAATTTCACAACCCCCACTCACTGGTTTCTCTCCTTTTCCCGGCAAATAACCGCCACCTCCCTAAGGGTTTTTTTGGGGATGCTTGTGAGTGTCTGAAATTTCTGCAACCTGGAGTTCTTTCGTT
>NC_043002.1:99178947-99203947 GCF_006345805.1 Octopus sinensis
AACGGGGAAAAGGCTCGCCAGTTTGCGAGTCAGCCTTTAGAAAGCAAGGAAATTCTGTTTCTCCCGTCATATTGCGGAAGAAAATTAATACGAGCCTGGGTATGTGGGCTCCCCCCGGGCACCGAAGCGGATTGGATTGAAGATACTGTCCGACGGGGACTGGGGGATGGCGGTCCCAGGCTCTTAAATGTAAGAGTATTGCCGGCGTTCGATTGGGAAGTGTCAAAAGCGATTTTGACCCTGTGGACCCCATCGGCCGCAACAGAACTGGTTTTTCCAGATTTCTTGAAAATGGCTGGCTGCAGGCATCCGGTGATACTTGAGGGATGTCCCCCAAAGTGTCACTTGTGCCTGCAGCCAGGCCACATTAAAAGGAACTGCCCCCAGGACCATGGTATGGTCCTGGAACAGTCACTACATGCCATCACCCCTACCCGGTCAAAGGGAGAGGTGGATGTGGTCGAGGAGGCTTCAGCCTCCTCAACTCAAAAAAATTAAAAGGAGAAGGCGGGCAACAATAGTTGCCCGCCGAAGGAACCTAAGGCTTCGGAGGCGGGGGAGAGTCTCGGACAAAGCGGAAGAGCTCCACTCTCCCGAAGCCAGGAAGAAAAGAAAAAAATGATGGAAGAAGAACGGGTCATCTCAGCGGGGAGATGATGTGCCGACTGCATGCCGAAGTTGTGCCACCCACGGTGGAAGAAATCACCCCCACCCTTAAAGATGATCAATTAATTACATTTTTCTACAAGGGCGGGGAGGTGGAAAAAATAGTAGAAGAACATAAAGAAACAGTAGATATGCCCTTCACACGGGATCCCGAATGGCCTCCGCAGATAGCTGTGGAGGTCATAAGTTTTCCCTTGTGGGAAAGGCTTAAAGGATTTGGGGAGGAGTGTCGCATATGGCCGGGTGGCCCTAACACGACTTACATGTCCTACATGAGTGAGGCATGGGAAATGGCGGGATACAGGAACTGAAGCGGCATTGAAGATAATGATGAATATATCGATGGATATATCGAAGAGTAGGAGGTGAAAGACCCTCGTTACTGGGTTTGAAACCTCATCTTATTGGATTATTTTGTAGTGGTTTATAACCTCAATTTTGTGCTTTAAGAAAGAAAAAAAAAGAAAACATGTTAAGTAAGAGGTTTTAGTGCCTCCTCCTTGTAAGAGGTTTGAAACCTCATATTGATTAAAAAAAAAAAGAAAATATGTTTTCGAGAAAAATCCAATCGGCGGGTGTTGTTTTTCGTCTCTCATTTATTCATTATATTTCATTTTCATTCATTAATGTATTTGTACAGCCCGCAAAGCTCTTTGTATTGTCTATATGACAAATCTGTGAAATAAAGTAGTTTGCTTACTTACCACATGGTTCCGGGTCCAGTCCTACTGCATGGCACCTTAAGCAAATGTCCTCTATTATAGCCTTGGCCCGACCAAACCCTTGTGAGTGGATTTGGTAGACGGAAACTGAAAGAAGCCGTTGTGTGTGTGCGCGCGTGTGTGTATGTGTGTATATGTTTGTGTGTCTGTGTTTGTCCACCCAACATCACTTGACAACCGATGCTGGTGTGTTTACGTCCCCGTAACTTAGCAGTTCGGCAAAAGAGACCGATAGAATAAGTACTAGTCTTACAAAGAAGAAGGCTTGGGATCGAATTGCTCGACTAAAGGCGGTGATCCAGCATGGCCTCGGTCAACTGACTGAAAGAAGTATAAGAGTAAAAGAGTATAGATATATAACAATGAACAACATATTTTTCTGCGGCAGCACATTTTTCTGCACATTGCTCTGTAAGCAATTATGCATTCTGGTCACTGCAGTTTCATAAAGGGTCTGTCGCGATGTTTTCAAAATGAAAAACAAGCTTCCTGCGTTGGTATTCAGTAGAGGGTGATAGCGTTTCTTTTTAAACCGAATTTAATTTTGGTCTTACAATCACCTCTACTGGTATTACAGTTGAATCTTGGTCTTAGAATGTTTATTTATATTAAAATTAATTGTAGCAGTGTTGTTCACATTTTACTGTATGGAGTATATTATTTATTCAGAGGTATTTCACTTAATTTGGGTGTATATCTTCAATTAATATTATTGTTATTATTATAATAATTATATTTATTAGTATTATATGCTAGATGGATAGATCGATAGACAGATAGAGAGAGAAATAGAGAGACAGACAGACAGATAGATAGATAGATAGATAGATAGATAGATAGATAGATGAATAGACAGACAGACTGTTAGGTAGCTAGCTAGATATATATATATATATATATATTATATATATATATATTATATATATATATATATATATATATATATATATATAATTATATATATATTATATATATATATATAATATATATATATATATATATAGATAGATAGATAGATAGATAGATAGATAGATAGATAGATAGATAGATAGATAGATAGTTAGATAGATAATCTGCGTTGCAATAACTTGGATGCTTTATCAGGGTTGAAGAAGCGATGATTTTCAAGAACACTATGACAATATCAGCACCATAACGAAGAAATCATTTATTCATTCATTTCATTCACTAGTATATATGTCACTCCATCTGTAGAAATCCACTCTTCAACTCCTTCCAGCATCATCTCGTTGGTACTGGAATATTTTGGAGGCAGAAGACATTATAGACCGTCGTACTAAGATTGCAACTGCGGCTAAAAAGCATTTTTCTTTTATTCGGAATACGAGGGTTGGCTGAAAAATCCATAGGCTGACTATGAAGGAGTGATGCTTGAGCATCATTTCAACTCTTCTTATTCATAAGTATATATAAATTTCAACTCTTCTTATTCATAAGTATATATAAATTTCAACTCATCTTATTCATAAGTATATATAAATTTCAACTCTTCTTATTCATAAGTATATATAAATTTCAACTCTTCTTATTCATAAGTATATATAAATTTTAACTCTTCTCATTCATAAGTATATATAAATTTCAACTCTTGTTATTCATAAGTATATATAAATTTCAACTCTTCTTATTCATAAGTATATATAAATTTCAACTCATCTTATTCATAAGTATATATAAATTTCAACTCTTCTTATTCATAAGTATATACAAATTTTAACTCTTCTTATTCATAAGTATATATAAATTTCAACTCTTCTTATTCATAAGTATATACAAATTTCAACTCTTCTTATTCATAAGTATATATAAATTTTAACTCTTCTTATTCATAAGTATATATAAATTTCAACTCATCTTATTCATAAGTATATATAAATTTCAACTCTTCTTATTCATAAGTATATACAAATTTTAACTCTTCTTATTCATAAGTATATATAAATTTCAACTCTTCTTATTCATAAGTATATATAAATTTCAACTCTTCTTATTCATAAGTATATATTTCCTCTCTAGGTAAGCTGATATCTCAATGTTCTGTTCAAAGAAGACTTCAAAAGTAACTAGTTACGACTTCTCCTGAAAATGGGAAAAAAAGTTGACACCATGTTGTTGTCAAGTACCTACAGAAAAATGGTGTAGCTCCCAATGACGGTCATGCTGAGATGATTGCTATATTAGGGGACTGCGCCTCAGCTTTATCAGTAGTGGGCAACTGAATTTAGGAGGGGAACGGAGAGCCTTGAAGATGATCCAAAGTCTGGACGTGTTGCAACCTACGGTAACATTCAACGTGTTCACCACATGATACTGAATGACAGGCAATTGACTATAAATCAAATAGACAATGCTATTAGCATTTTCCGTGAGAGAAAGAGGGTGGAGACTTTCGGCACAACGATCTCGGCATGACGAACGTTTCTTATTTCCTTATTGACCACAAGGGGATAAACAGAGAGAGGACAAACAAGGACAGACAAACGGATTACTTCGATTATATCGAGTCCTGTGCGTAACTGGTACTTATTTAATCGACCCCGAAAGGATGAAAGGCAAAGTCGATCTCGGCGGAATTTGAACTCAGAACGTAGCGGCAGATGAGATACCTATTTCTTTACTACCCACAAGGGGCTAAACACAGAGAAGACAATCAAGGACAGACAAAGAGATTAAGTCGATTATATCAACCCCAGTGCGTAATTGGTACTTATTTAATCGACCCCGAAAGGATGAAAGGCAAAGTCAACCTCGGCAGAATTTGAACTCAGAACGTAGCGGCAGACGAAATACCGCTAAACATTTCGTCCGGCGTGCTAACGATTCTGCCAGCTCGCCGCGTGACGAACGTTTCTGCTCGGTGGGTGCCATGTCTTCTGACACCTGATCTAAAGCGCACCAGGCTGATGACGTTACGGGTAAATCTGACAATGCCTGAGGCAGCTCCAGCTGGTTTCGTAACTTAGATGAGTGTTGGGTTCATCACTTTGAACCAGAGATAAATTAGCAACCTATGCACTGGAAACAACCCTCCTCACCTGCTTCGATATAGGCCAAGGTGCTTTCATCTGCAGGGACGATATTGGTCTCAGTATTTGCGGATGCAAAAGGCATTGTATTTATTGACTATCTTCAAAAGAAACTCACCGTCAATACAGAGTACCATACCAACTTACGAAAGGCTATCGTGATCAAAGCCCAGGAAAACTGACGAATGGAGTGTTGTTTCATCAGCACACAAGTCCTTCGTTTCAATCGCTGTTGTGTATTACTGTGGCTTTGAACGGGTTGATCACGTTCCTTTTCTGATTTCGCCCCATCTGACTATCATCTATTCCCCAGCATGAAAAATTGCACTTGACCTTGGCTGAAAAGCAGTGTCGCAGAGATGATAGCATCATATCTACTGATGATAACTTTTTGACCAACTCGATTAAATCCTCTTCACCAATGAAATCCAAGGACTGCAACAGCGATGGAAGACGTGAGTGGTCAGTAGGAAGACAATGTTGAAAAATAAACCTTATTTAGTCACATTCCATGAGAGTATCTGGTCGGCCTTTGCACTTTTCAGCCGACCTTAGTATTTGCTTATAATTCTCTAAAATATCAATTTCCGTGTTAGTTCATAAATCGGAAATATGATCTTAACATGTAAGGAGAAAACATTAAAATATTGCATTAAATGTTTTAGCTTTAGAAAAAATTATGATGATGGAACCAATGACATTATGGTTTGATTAAATATTTATTCACGGATTTACGCCTACATCATCTCCTGATGAAGTTAATATTCTTTGAAGCTTAGTACTGGACCGATATTATGGTTATATTTAATCCAGATGTACTGATATAAGAATCATCGGTGACTATAAACGACTGGGGATTAACCTTACTCAGATTTATAGGTTCGATCATACTCATCGTAGACATGCTGACTTTGATATATAAAAGGGAAGAATCCAACTAACTATATTTTGAACGAGAAAGAGAAGTCGTGTATAAAGAATCAGAGAACTCTCGTGCTGGAGATGAATAACGTTTGGCACTAAATACAGTTTGGTGCATCTAGCGTGGACACTACCAAACTAGCGAATTAGTCATCTACAGCACTATTTTAAATGTATGAATTGCAAGAAACAGTTAGGCTTCTTTCTCTAATATTTTACATAGATCAACTTACTGAAGTTAATGTGTGAAAGACAAAATAGGAATTTTGAAAGAAGTATCTATAAGACCAGTTTTTAAACATCAAATTGCAATGGGGTTCCACCACAATAAAATAGTAATCAAAGGTCTCCATAGATATGGCTTAGAATCACGAGTTTACAGGGTAATTAATTACATGTGCTAGAAAGAGGACAGAGAGAGAGAGAGAGAGAGAAGAGAGAGGGGGGAAAGAGAAAGAGAGAAGAGAGAGGGGGAAAGAGAAAGAGAGACAGAGACAAAGAGATTGAGAGTGTAGAGATGGGTCTAAAATGTTTTCCATTTTAATTATGTAGGCGTTTCTTTTAATGTCATCCATAATGAAGCAAGCCTTCAATCAAAATCACACCATCCATGACCTCTTGTCCTTCTCTTAGGATATAACATATTAAGACGGTGAATTGAAAGATGAAATAAAGCATTATATTATATACTATGTGGTATATGTTGCGATTCTCTGATTTCGGTAGGTGAAATCCTCCTGAATTCAACTTTGCCTTTCATTCTATGGTGTAGATAAAAAAAAAATGTTTCTATTCAGGACGGTGTATGGTTCCGTTAGAGAATGCTTTGCGGTATCTGTTCCAGCTTTTAGCATTTTAGTAGCGACGGCTGCGACAAACACTAGTCTCAAACTGTAATTATTGGCGGCTTTTCATTTTTTATTTTCTTCTATTCCTTTACGTGTTTCAGTAATTTGGCTGGGGCCATACTGGAGCACCGCCTTAAAGGGATTTAGTCGAAAAAATTGATCCTAGAACTCATTTTTGTTAAGCCTTACTGTTATTCTATCGGTCCCTTTAGCCGAACCGCTAAATTACGGGAACATAAACACACCAACATCGGTTGTCAAGCGGTGATAGGAGTATAAACACAGACGCACACACGTATATATATATTTATATATATTATATATATATATATATATATATATATATATATATAATATATATATAAGAGAGCGACCACTATGTGGTCTACTCTAGCACTAAAAATAGATCCATTATTATTTTATTAATAGCGAAACAATTGTCCCGAACAAATTTGAATTTTTGTTATGTTCATTTACCCTGTCTGCGCCAGTAGTTGTGCTAATATTCACCGGATACATTTTTTATGTAGCTGAAGCCCAATGGATCTATTTTTAGTGCTAGAGTAGACCACATAGTGGTCGCTCTCTTATATTTATATATAAAATGTATGAAAATCCGGGTTTCATATGCACTAAGCCACTAGGTGTTAAATGGATGTACTATTAAATTAGTATAAAAAAATTTCTCACCCTTATTGGTTGATTGTAACTATGCTACATTTAATTTTGGATGTAGTATCTGTTTCAGTGCGTGTTGGCGGGCTAAGACAGGGGCACTTAAACTATAGCAGCGAATGCAATTGGCTGAACCACACGTGCGTTTGTCGTGGTGGTGAAGTCTAGGGTGCGGTCGAGTTAATTGTATTCTGAATGGGTTCGGCTGAGGAGCTACAAATAAATGTATATTATGTGAGTAAAATTACATAATTTATTAATTTATTAATAGCGAAACAATTGTCCCGAACTAATTTGAATTTTTGTTATGTTTATTTGCCCTGTCTGCGCCAGTAGTTGTGCTAATATTCACCGGAGACATTTTTTTATGTGGCTGAAGCCCAATGGATCTATTTTTAGTGCTAGAGTAGACCACATAGTGGTCGCTCGCTTATATTTATATATAAAATGTATGAAAATCCGGGTATCATATGCACTAAGCCACTAGGTGTTAAATGGATGTACTATTAAATTAGTATAAAAATGTCCCACCCTTATTGGTTTATATATATATATATAATAATAATATTAGGGAATAAATCCAAACTTACAAGGAAAAATTAGATTTAGGATTAAATCCAATTTTATAGTAAAAATATATTATATTATATTAAATTAGAGATAAAACCACTATTAGGCAAATCAATCAGTGAAAAACATAAGCCAATACATAAAATTAATTTAAAAATATAAAAGTTAAAAAAAAATTATTTAAATAATTTAAACTTATAAATTTTATGTATATACAATATATATATATATATATATATTATATATATATGTATATTTTTATATTTATATATTATTTAATTAATTAATTAATTAATTAATTTTTTTTTAAATTTATTTTTTTTATATATATATCAAAAGTATTAAAAGTTTTATAAAAGATAAAGAGCAAACACTACGATCGTTTCATAGCTGTACCAATTCGAATAACAATAATTTAAATTCAATTAATAATTCGAGTTATGGTTACAGTCAATCTTCAGGTTAATTGAAATATTTTAAAAATAATCAGAAATATTTAAACAATATTTTTAAGATATAAATAATATAATAATTTTACTTATAATAAACTCTATTATCAAACTAGAAACTTAAAACTTAACAATTATGATTATATCAAAATCGATTATAATGTTAAATATTAATTTTAATTTATAAGGTAGGAAACCCACCAATAATCTAAAATCGGTAATAGTCTATATCTAATTACATAAATATTTAAAAAAATGACTATTATATATAAATTATCAATGAAAATATATAAATGTATATAAATATTATAATTAAGATCTAAAATAATCTCTATAAATAAATATATATGCACATATAATAAAAAGCTAATAAATTAATTTTTCATATTTAAAGATGAAATAGCTAATTTCAAAAATACAAACAAAACAAACTTAAACGAACTTTCGGAAATCTTATGTAAAATACTTATAGAAATAATCAATTCGTAGTTATATAGTATCGAATAAATACTATAAATACTATAAATATAATTATCAATGGGAATAACTAGCGAATATCAATTTAAAAAGACAATAACTAAGTTATGCTATTAAGTTAGACATGGCCTGGACCAATCTTTAGTCGAAACATATCTAAGTTTGTCAAAGTTTATCTAATTTTAATTATAAGAAATTTAAAACTACAATTATTACTATTAATACATGTATATACAAAAGCCTAACTTTAGATACCTCATATACTTGCTATCAAACAACAAATCTATCGCTAAGTAGTATCTTACGAATAAACTTAAATTTAATATCAAATAATATAGAAAATTACGATAATTAGATCATTACATAAACAACGATATTTACATAAGGAAAATATTATTACACGAAAGACTTATAAAATATTAATATATATATATATATATATATATATATATATATATATATATACATATATTGTTGTTGTTATTGGCATTCTTTTTGTCTCGGGAGACAATGGAGTTGCGCATAAAATAATCTAGTCCGGCTTTTACATTTCATGTCCTAATACACCTCCTGCTGTGGCTGTGTAGTCCTATCCTGGACAAACACTCCCTCTGGCAGGTGCCGCAAATGTAGCGAAGACTTTGCCTGGCTGGTTGTAATGTCATAGTTTCTTGTTGACGTCTTTTCTTGTCTTTCCATTTTCCCCCTCTCTCTCTCTCTCCTCTCTCTCTCTCTCTGTCACTCCTTTGTGTTCCCTCTTTTACGGTACATCGCCAATCTCCGCGGTTGCTGGCAACTGTTTCCCATATAGTAAATTTTAAAAAATCGGAGAACAAACAACAAAAAACAACAATGCGAGCAAGGACGTGGTAGATGCAATGTAGTTTTACGTTTCGAGCAAAGCTCTTCTTCAAAAAGAGGAGACAGAGGAAAAAAATCGCCAACGATTCACATATAGTTACATACGACGGGCTCTGTTCAGTTTCCGTCTACCAAATCCACTCACAAGGCTTTGGTCGGTCCGAGGCTATAGTAGAAGGCACTTGTCCAAGGTGTGGGACCGAACCCGGAACCATGGGGTCGGAAAGCAAGCTCCTTATCACACAGCCGCACCTGAGCCTTTGGATTACAGTTGCAGTGTCGAAAGGAGAAACTTTGTCTGCATGGGAAACTGCCAGTCCTCTTCAAAAACATCGTGCCCAGGCCCTAACCTGCATAATTATGCCCAGCTGCATAGGCAACTTTGTATGAGGAAGGTCGTAAAGCATACTGATTTCAAATTTTGGCACAAGGCCAGCAATATCGGCGGAGGGAGTAAGTCGATTACATCAACCTCAGAGTTCAACTGGTACTTATTTTATCGACCCCAAAAGTATGAGAGGCAAAGTCGACCCGACAGCATTTGAAATCAAAAGTTAAAGAAGGACGTAATGCAGCTAAGCATTTTGCCCGGCTGCCAGCTCGCCACCTTAAGGCCCTAAAACCTTAACGATATTACATAATGCATAAAAGGAGAATTCCAAGAATAGGATCTCACGGAAAATAGTTTGTTGTACTATGCCCTAATGCTCACGAGACCGTTATGTGTTACCATCCACATTATACAAGATGTTCCTTCGCTCTGAAAATGGCTACACGTAATTTGAAGGAGATTTTAGTGATATTAACAGACACATACTGTTATCTAATTTATGCATTCATTTGTGAGGCTATGTTATGAACATTTGATAGACCACTATTTTGTTATGAATTTTGATCCTTCAAGTGAATGCATGTAATTTGAAATATTACTCTGATCTATATATACATATATATAAATTTTCAAAGTGACATATATCGCTTCTGCCTCCGCTATAGCAATCAGGGAAAAATTGTTGTAATTTCCGTTATTTATTTTAAGTGATAACATTCATACGTCTATATACATACAGGCATGGATGTCATATCAATATTAGGCACAGGGGTGGCTACGTGGTAAATAGCTTGCTTATCAACCACATGGTTCCGAGTTCAGTCCCACTGCGTGGCACCTTATATATATATATATCTACATAATTTTGAGAAAAACCTGTCTTAAACAATTCAATAATGAAAAATGTTATTCACACCCTATAGAAAATATATACTATAAAAAACTTATTCTAAAAATCAATACAGCACAAAAACAATAAATAATAAATAGTAGTAAAAATACTACGCGCGTTTCGTGGCTATATTTTCAAATAGATAATAATAATAATAATAATAATAATAAAATCTATTCGATTTAAAATTAAATCGATCTAAAATTAATTCTATTTAAAAATATAGTCACTCATCCGGTCTGTAATAATAATAATAATAATAATAATAATAATAATAATAATGATAATAATAATCAATATACTTATCTTAACTTATACTAATCATCAAATAAATGAAAAATAATATGTGTATTAACTATAAATAATCGAAAAAGCATTTAACAATATTTCTTAAAATAAAAAGGTAACTTATCGAAGGAATTCTATTAACTAAAAATTTAAACATGATACGTAGAACTTAGCGTTTATAAGAAGTATATCACGTGAAAATATTGCGCAAATAGAATTTATGGAATAAATAGATAGAACTATGTATTTAAGCTACTAAAATTACAAATGTATTTTAGCTGTGAGAATAAGAAAAAATTAACTTTAATATAACATTTATTGGAAAATTGTAAAGTCTAAATAATTTAAAAACTAAGCTACGTAAAATAATATAATAAACATAAATTAAGCTAAATTTCTATAATTTAATCTATTTTCATTAATTAGTCCATTTATTTTAGAAACATCTATGTTTCATCATATTCTAATTATGTAATATACACTATATAATTTCGTGCTAATTTATACACATTTTACTACTACAAATTATAACTACAACAATGAGTAACATAAAACAGGGTTTTGATATATATATACACAAGGTAGCTAAACTTATTATATAAGTTAACTAAACTTATTATATAAGTAATTTAACTTATGTCTACATTTAATTTTTCTTTCGTCTAGTAAATTGAACAATTTTTTATCTTAGTTAACAATATCTCCTTAAATTCGTTACTACGTAATAAACAAAAATTAATACCTATTCGATATGATTTAAATTGTAGTTAATATTGTTAGATTTTAGCTTCCATATATATTTACTAAGGCCAGTAGAATTAATTCAATTTCTATTCTTAAAAGAATTCATGTGTTGAGCAACCCGTAATTTAATTTTATTAGAAGTCGACCCTAAATTAATCTAAAGACAAAATCCCGATGCGAATGTCGTCGCACATAATTTTGATGCTGATACCGCTGGAAATACAACATAAAATGCTATAAATTGATTAACAACGAGATACTCACCATTATGCTGCTTCTTCGCTCTCCTACTATTAATTCCAATACTTATGCAAAGTATGAAGATACCACCATACTCAGAAAAACTTCATGCAGCAATTTCTTCCTTAAATACTTCCTCCGTACTTTGCCTTTATTTGTAAGCAATTCACCCCATTTTTTTTCTAAAACTGCAACTCTGTAAAATTGTTTTCTTGCACACATTTTACGATTATCAGAAATTTTCAAAAGTTTATATTGAACAACTATCAATCTTTTGCAAGGTCATTTAAAATGAGGGGAAATTTATGTTTATAGATTAAGTTTACTAATCCCCTTTGACAACCTAAATAATTGTTTATATACAATCAAAATTAATATGTATACGATTTTCCTTGAAATGAAAACACGTCTCTGTAAGCCATTAACTTCAATGTTGTTCCTTAGCAGATATTAAGAAGTGCATTTGCGACCTGTATCATAGCGGTTGCCTGTTCATGACTTCGTTGGAGGTAAAATAAAGCAAATTAATTATGCATTTCGTAAGTAAACTTTTAGAAACAAAAAATATTTTCAATTCAAACTTTTTATGGAAAAATATATATTAAAGTATCCTATTGGCTTATGAACAGCTCTTGCGTGTAACAGAACTATAAAGAATTCGTTTTTCTAGAAATTTATATATAGTAAGAATTGGAATGAGGACGACTGGAGGTGGTTGTGTGGAGTCTAGTGATTTAGCACGGATTTAGCTCATATTGAACAGTAACCGATTCGATTGGTTTCCCATCTCACAGCTACTAGAGAAACCTGAACAGGAAATGAATTCGAAATGGGGAGAAAATACTGAGTGTAGTGATTATAAATGATCTGGAGTTGTGGTGAGAATATTTTTGCAGGTAGATGTTAGGTGAAGCTGGAATAAAACCAGCTTGCACCGAGGTGTTTAGGCCTCAACAGTATTTGTAGAAAAGTCTAAGTGAGAAGAATGAACCTGGGTTTTTGCCAATTTCATACTGATCATTATCATGAACTTACAGAAAGTTTTGATTGTAGGTTAGGAATTTATCAGAGCTAACGAAATTTCTTATTTGGAAAAGGATTATTTTGGACATGATTACGGGAATATAATTTGTGTGTTTGGCATTAGATATTTTGATATTTGACACATCTGATGGTTCGTGAAAGGTCAATGCGTTATGTCTGACTTAATGCTGCAGTGTCATTGTCATTTCGCATTAGACCAGCCCTTATCAAACAAACCTTTGGCAAAATGAACCAGCTACCTCTTGCTGTTTGACACATGCAGCATAAAGTTTACACATCCATTCTATTTCTTTATACTTTAGAGAAACTTGGTCGCAATTTCCAGCACATAGGCTAGGCAATGGTTCTTCTCTTGGATCGAATGCAAGGATGTCGCTTATATATTTGATGAAATATTAACTTGTATTTCCCCATTGTTATGAGCTTGTTACACGAACACTGGTGTTAATTCTTGACATAGAAATCTGACGTTGGAGTGGATTTAGTAAGGAACAAAGGGCTGCATTATCGATATACAAATGTATATCTGTTGTAAGAAATACGACGAATACGGGTATTGAATTATTCACCCCACTACAATATATATATACACACACTTATATATGTATATAAATATATACAGGACTGGCTGTGTGGTAAGAAGCTTACTTCGCAACCACATGGTTTCGGGTTCAGTTCCACTGCATGGCAACTTGGGCTAGTGTCATCCACTATAGCATTGGGCCGACTACAGCCTTGTGAGTGAATTTGTGAGACGGCAGCATAGATATGTGTATATATATATATATATATATATATATATATATGTGTGTGTGTGTGTGTGTATGTGTGTGTGTGTGTTTGTGTGTGTTTATGTATTTGTGTGTCTGTTTTTGTCCCTCCATCATCGCTTGATAACCAACGTTGTTGGGTTTACCTCCCCGTGTCTTAGCGGTTCAGCAATAGTGACCGATAGAATAACATATTACAACGAATATGTTTTGGCGTCGATTTGTTCGACTAAATGCGGTGCTCCAACACGGCCGGAGTCAATTGACAGAAGCAGGTAAAAGAATAAAAGTATAAAAGAATATATATATATATATATATATATATTATATATATATATATATATATATGTGTGTGTGTGTGTGTGTATGTGTGTGTGTGTGTTTGTGTGTGTTTATGTATTTGTGTGTCTGTTTTTGTCCCTCCATCATCGCTTGATAACCAACGTTGTTGGGTTTACCTCCCCGTGTCTTAGCGGTTCAGCAATAGTGACCGATAGAATAACATATTACAACGAATATGTTTTGGCGTCGATTTGTTCGACTAAATGCGGTGCTCCAACACGGCCGGAGTCAATTGACAGAAGCAGGTAAAAGAATAAAAGTATAAAAGAATATATATATATATATATATATATATATAGGCGCAGGAGTGGCTGTGTGGTAAGTAGCTTGCTTACCAACCACATGGTTCCGGGTTCAGTTCCACTGCGTGGCATCTTGGGCAAGTGTCTTCTGCTATAGCCCCGGGCCGACCAATGCCTTGTGAGTGGATTTGGTAGACGGAAACTGAGAGAAGCCTGTCGTATATATGTATGTATATTTATATATGTATGTGTGTGTGTGTGTGTTTGTGTGTCTGTGTTTGTGCCCCACCAACATCGCTTGACAACCGATGCTGGTGTGTTTACGTCCCCGTCACTTAGCGGTTGGGCAAAATAGACCGATAGAATAAGTACTAGGCTTACAAAGAATAAGTCCCGGGGTCGATTTGCTCTACTAAAGGCGGTGCTCCAGCATGGCCGCAGTCAAATGACTGAAACAAGTAAAAGAGTAAAAGAGTATATACGAGAGGAAGTCAAAAATTATCCGCAGCTTCACCATATCATATCTTTATTATTGTCACACTGCCTTCTGGGCATGCGTGCTTATAGTTAAGTCTATGGTGGACACGTGATCGAAGTTTGAGCCTGATCGCAGTATTTTTTCTTTCTGGCTTTACAGTGCAATCATGGCCGCACCATTAGCAATGTGTACCACAGAAGAACAAAGAGGACTGATCCAATTCCTCTGGTCGGAATGTAAGTTCGGCTCCCATAAGTGGGGGGGGGGCCAAGTCGGCTTACTGTAGAGCACAAGCGCAAATGTCTTGCGGTCTGCTAACGTTCACTCGATCGCTACAACAATGAGGGCAAGGAGGTTTTGAGCAGAATTGTCACAGGAGATGAAACTTGGGTCCATCATTACGAGGCTGAATCCAAAAGACAGAGTATGGAATGGAAACATTCTTGCTAGGCAGCGACGAAGAAATTTAAGAATCAGTCTTCCACTGGAAAAGGTGATGCTAACCCATCCAATTTGGGGGACTCAAAAGGGCCTATACTGGAAGACAACCTGGAAACGGGGTGTACGATCAACAGTGCAAGACAGTGATTTTCTGGTCAACAAACTGAAGCCACCAATTCGCACCAACGCCGAAGAGTATTGTCGAAGAAAGGTTTGATGTTGCATGAAAATGCACGCCCCATACGGCCGCCCAGACCACTGAAACCATTTAGCAATTGTGCTAAAAGGCTGCGCTGAATGTCAGCACTTTCCGACCAGAGAAATTGGATCACTGCTCTTTGTTCTTCTTTGGTGCACTTTACTAGTAGAGCGGCCATGCTTACACTGTCAAGCCAGAGAGAAAAGCGGCGTGATCAGGCTCGAACTTTGACTACCTGACCCCAATAGTACCAGCTAAAAGCACGCATGCGCAGAAGGCAGTGTGTTGATAATGATTATATGTTATGTCGAAAGCGGATAATTTTTGACTTCCCTTGGTATACATATATGTGTATATATATATATATATATATATATATATATATATATATATATCACGTGATCACGTGACCGACCAGACCATCAGTTGATATTACACATCGCTGGTCACAATGCGTTCGCATTGTTTTTTTTAACCTTCGAATGGCGCCACCCCGCTGGCTAAGCGAGCAGGCCAATATATATATATATCTATATATATATTATATATATATATATATATATATATATGAAGAAAGGCAGAAATAACAAACGTCTCTGATTATATAACCACTTGATTCAGAAAATAAATACAACGATATTGTAAACTAATTGTTGTTTCGAGGAAATTATTTTTCAAAAGAAGTACGAAATATAAATGAAAGAAAACAATCTCGAACCTAATTCTCGTGTTCAACAAAACCTGTTTGAAATATGATCTATTTAAACATACATACACATCTGCAATTCAGACAGCGTATGCGAACACGATTCACACACGCGCCTTGCGCATGCACACTCACACACACACGTGTGTGTAGGTGTGTGTTTATGCATGTGTATATGTATACGCATATTTTGTGTTTATAAATACATAAAGGTTTGTGTGTGTATACACACACACACATATATATATATACAGGCGTAGACGTGGCTGTGTGGTAGGGAGCTTGCTTCCCTGCCACATGGTTCCAGGTTCAATTTCTCTGCGTGCACCCTTGGGCAAGTGTCTTCTTCTATAGCCTCCCTCCGACCGAGTTTTTGTGAGTGGATTTGGTAGACGGAAACTGAAAGAAGTCCGTCGTATATATATATATATATATATATATATATATATATATATATATGTGTGTGTGTGTGTGTGTGTGGTGTGTGTATGTGTGTGTGTGTGTATATGTTTCTGTGTCTGTGTTTGTCCCCCACCCACCATCGCTTGACAACCGATGTTGGTGTGATTACGTCACCGTAACTTAGCGGTTCGGCTAACGACACCGATAGTATAAGTACTACGCTTCCAAAGATTAAGTCTTTGTTTTGATTTATTCGTGCTCTACCATTTCCAACTATTTGGTCTCTTCCCTTAAGGAAGAAGCTGGATTTTGAACAAAAACACAAATCTTCATCCCTAGAATGTACATAGTAGAAACAATCTTACTCTGTGAACTTCAGATAACTTGTAAAAATTTTTACTGTTCTGCTGTCAGATTGTAATGTGCGTGTTTTACGGTTAAATCGTATTATTTATGAGCGCAAAATCCCATCTTTCGCATGCAATGCATGTATGTAAGTTCGTGCCGATTTATAGTTGCTTACCTTTCGACTTATTTTAGAACATGGTTGAGTCCATAAAATAGGATTTCACTATACTTCCATCTAGAGCACAGCTTAAGCTATCTTTTCATGGAAGAAGATTTATGATCCTATAACCAGTGTTAATTTTGTAACCTTTTAAAATAGAATATAAGAAAGTTCATTTTCAGGAATTGATGCTTTGGGAACCAGATAAAAATTGCTGCAGATCGGCTGGGATGTGTTACCCCACCCGCCATATTCACGGGATATTGCTCCTCCGGATTTCCAATCATTCAGGTCTCTGTAGAATAGTCTTAAAAGTAAAAAAAATCAATTTCTTGGATGATGAAAAAAGATACCTTGATGAATTCTTTGCCATGAAACTACCTCAATTCTGGGAAGAGGGTAGTTTTAAGTTAATGGAAAGATGGTGACGCATCGTGCAACAAAATGGTTCATATTTGGTTGATTAAAAATGTAATGGCAAATATTTATTGACCTTTTTCTTTCCTTTAAAAATCGGCACGAACTTTCCGGACAACCCAATATATATATAATTAATTAAAGGACACACCAAGTATATCTATCTGTTGGAAATAACAGACAAAAGTCTTATTTAAATCGCTAAAATACACTCATCATAACAACAGAAATCCATTGTCCGAAGGTAAACGGATGAAGACAATCTCTCAGCATGCATTCAAGTATTTGAACTCACGTGGATCGGTTTCTGGACTGGCATAATAATAGCCTCACACTCCTCAGCACGATGACATAATATGATTCATAAGTTATAAGATTTACATTTCGCTCCAGGTTAGCTGCTGGCGGTATTATGGAGTGTTGCTAGTAGTTCCCAAGCATTGGCGAAGTGAGGATTCTTGTGGTGAGGAATTGGTGGATAAAAGCATAAAAAATACGAAGAATCTAATGTAATTGGCTGGAGGGAGTGTTTGTGGAATTGGATTAACATCTCCTAATGCGTGTGGAGACCTTTGATAGCTGGCTATGGCAGTCAAGCGTGAAAGAGTGGTCCTTAGACTTGATGGCTTCTTACACCGACACACATACAGACACACAGATATATATATATATATATGTATATACGGACGAAGACAAGCACTCACACAAAATCGACGCAATCACGCACCCAAGCAAATAATACATGCACACACACATATAGAGTAATGCCTCGATATACGAGTTAATTCGTTCCCGGAGAGCGCTCGTAAAGCGAAAACTCGTAAACAAAATAAACTCCTAAAATGTAAACCTGGGATCCCATAATGTGGGTCCTCGTAAAGTGAGGTATTACTGTATATATATATATATTATATATATATATATATATATATATATATATATATATATATATGCATGTATATATAATATAGATGTAAGTATGTACATATATGTATGAATATATGCATATGTTTTATATATATATATGTATGTGTGTATGCATGTATAAATGTATATATATATATATATATATATATATATATATATAATATATATATATATATATATATAGATATATATTATATAAATGGAATAAAAACGCAATAGAGGGTATTAAAACGTTCGGACAGATAGATGATACAAAGGTGGACAAGAGAAACAACAATTAGAAGCACAGGTAAAAACGATGAATCTTCTTGGCTTCCTTCATCACTCAAGTCCCAAAAGTCACGACCATTTCGGGCAGTTACGCTTGAGATGGATCGATCTGGTTACCTGCCAAAAACTCTAGGCTAAGAGCACTAGACTCGTTTGTAAGAAAGCTAGCGAATATGTACGGCAACAAAGACAAAAGGAAAATAAATAAACAAAAAGCGCAGAGTATGGTACACAATTACGAATACAAACAAGAAATAACAACAGGCGTCTTTCGACTGAGAAAGAATCAAATCGATGCTTGCTACAGGAGGACTGGTAACCATTACAATTTGTAGCGGCGAAAGGTCTGGACGTTGTTTTCTGAGGCTGACCAAAGAATTTTTATTTTTAGATATAAATGATGTACTCAAGTGTAGTTATGTTTTTAGCTTGTGCTTTTTCCATGATCATACGTGAGTATTTTATTTATATCCCATCGAAATTTCTACTGAAGAAGGAATATATCTTTTTTTATAAGATTAAGTCCGAAATTGATTCATATAGATGATAACGAAATTTAAATTTTCTAAAGGTTAGTTGCCCGTTTTCAGTTTCAATTTTCCTGTAACAAGCGGATTATAAGTGGATAAAACAGTGTATTTGGCTTTAGAATAACCCTCTTTAGCCCTTAATTATATGATGTATATTGCAACCGTAACGGTTTTTTTAAATATACTGCCCACGCTTCCTGATGAATTCCTTTGCTGTAGAGTAAGGGACTTCATCCTATATTGCTTAGCTAGTAAACTCGATGCTTGCTACAGGAGGACTGGTAACCATTACAATTTGTAGCGGCGAAAGGTCTGGACGTTGTTTTCTGAGGCTGACCAAAGAATTTTTATTTTTCAGATATAATGATGTACTCAAGTGTAGTTATGTTTTTACTTGTGCTTTTTCCATGATCATACGTGAGTATTTTATTTTATTTATATCCCATCGAAATTTCTACTGAAGAAGAATATATCTTTTTTTATAAGATTAAGTCCGAAATTGATTCAATATAGAGATAACGAAATTTAAATTTTCTAAAGGTTAGTTGCCCGTTTTCAGTTTCAATTTTCCTGTAACAAGCGGATTATAAGTGGATAAAACAGTTGTATTTGGCTTTAGAATAACCCTCTTTAGCCCTTAATTATATGATGTATATTGCAACCGTAACGGTTTTTTTAAATATACTGCCCACGCTTCCTGATGAATTCCTTTGCTGTAGAGTAAGGGACTTCATCCTATATTGCTTAGTAGTAAACTCGATGCTTGCTACAGGAGGACTGGTAACCATTACAATTTGTAGCGGCGAAAGGTCTGGACGTTGTTTTCTGAGGCTGACCAAAGAATTTTTATTTTTAGATATAAATGATGTACTCAAGTGTAGTTATGTTTTTAGCTTGTGCTTTTTCCATGATCATACGTGAGTATTTTATTTATATCCCATCGAAATTTCTACTGAAGAAGGAATATATCTTTTTTTATAAGATTAAGTCCGAAATTGATTCAATATAGAGATAACGAAATTTAAATTTTCTAAAGGTTAGTTGCCCGTTTTCAGTTTCAATTTTCCTGTAACAAGCGGATTATAAGTGGATAAAACAGTGTATTTGGCTTTAGAATAACCCTCTTTAGCCCTTAATTATATGATATATATATATATATATATGTATTCCCCCTCTCATTTTCCTTCTTTTTTCCCGCTCCCCCATCCTCATATTCCTTGGCCCTCTCTTTAACTCTCACTATTTCCCACACGGTTATCCCCCCTTTACCTTTCTCTTAGTCTCGGATTTTTTCTAATCCTTCAGGCCCGCTGCCTCCTACCCATTTCTCCTCCTGCCCGGGCAGCCATGGTCTTTCGTTTTTGGACTGACTGCCGACCGACAACACCTCGTGTCCGTCTCCCATTTTCCTGCCTTTAGGCTTTCACTTTATACACGCCAGCTCAATTTGATTCTTTCTCAGTCGAAAGACGCCTGTTGTTATTTCTTGTTTGTATTCGTAATTGTGTACCATGCTCTGCGCTTTTTGTTTATTTATTTTCCTTTTTGTCTTTGTTGCCGTACATATTCGCTAGCTTTCTTACAAACGAGTCTAGTGCTCTTAGCCTAGAGTTTTTGGCAGGTAACCAGATCGATCCATCTCAAGCGTAACTGCCCGAAATGGTCGTGACTTTTGGGACTTGAGTGATGAAAGGAAGCCAAGAAGATTCATCGTTTTTACCTGTGCTTCTAATTGTTGTTTCTCTTGTCCACCTTTGTATCATCTATCTGTCCGAACGTTTTAATACCCTCTATTGCGTTTTTATTCCATTTATATATATATATATATATATATATATATATATATTATATATATATATATATACATTTATACATGCATACACACATACATATATATATATATAAAACATATGCATATATTCATACATATATGTACATACTTACATCTATATGTATATATACATGCATATATATATATATATATATTATATATATATATATATATATATATATATATATATATGAGTACATAACACCACAAATAAACGTAGAACACAACAAGAAACGAAAATATAAAATCAAACAAGGAAACGGACTTTTTTTAACAACGAAAAAACAGTAGAAAAAACAGTACAAATAAAGAATAACAGGACAAGGAAACCAACAATAAGGGACTTTTTAGGCCTAGACGGTGGAAAATTTAGTTAGAACGCATGTGAAAAATCGGCTTGCGAAAGACAGAGAAGTCGATGTATGCTTGTTGAAAGCACGAGCTATATATATATATATATACATATATATATATACATATATATATGTCGTTGCTATTATGTTAAACTGTCGTATGTCCAAATTTGTCAAAGAGTAGTAAAACGGTGGTGTTGCTATTGATTGGTGAAAGTAATTTTTCGTTTTCCTGAAGCGCAATGTTCTGGACTTACGACGCCTTTGCATAATAGCAACTATATGCGAGGCCAGATGAATAATTATCCGGACTGGTGTCATGTAATGAAGCTAATGCACACAGAATAAAGCCGCTTCGTGAAATAATGTGCCTTGCTCAAGAATACAACACACAAATCGGTCTGGGAATCGAACTCGCTAGCTCATGATTGTGAGCTCGACGCTCTAATCCTAACACCAAAGAATAATTAAGAAGCAAGGTCTGCAAATACTTGCTCTTCAACATATACCTCGTTTTGTGGTACACTGTTATTACGACGAACCTCGTCTAATATGTGGCACTTGGTGAAGAATGGAGTTTGATAATAGCTACTCTCATTTACACCTCTTGCCGTGAGGTAGGTTCATATGGGACTCTTGACAGGAAGATGTCCAGCTTTGATTTAAAAACCGCTACATCTACTTTGTAAAGTTCCTCAGACTCTTTGGGAGAATATTAAAACGCTGTGGGCCCTTGAAACATAGGCTGTTGCAGAAGCTGGTCCTGAAGCGTGATGGCATTGCTGGGATCTTTGGCACTATGCAGTGTCGTCCCGTTCTAGCATTGGTGTAGCTTACAATGCCAAAATTTGGCACAATTCCTTCCATGATCTTCCAGACATATATTACTGCATACCTCTCCCGTCTTCTCTCCAGGGAGTAGAGTCTTAGCTGTTTCAACCTTTCCCAGTAGCTGAGCTGTTGCAAAGAGATGATCTTCTTTGTAAATCTTCTCTGGATTGCTTCAAGGTCCGCTGTTAATTTTACACTGGTGGATGACCATAGCTGTGAGCAGTAATCCAAGCGACTGAGGACGAATGTCCGCCAGAAGACCATCATGGCTTCCTTATCTCTGGTTCTGAATGTTCTTAGGATCCACCCAGCCAGTCGTCTGCACTTTGTCGCCATCTTGGCAATGTGCACTGGGAAAGATGTATCATCATTCATGTCGATACCCAGGTCTCTCACAGACTTAGGCTCTGGGTTTGAAATTCCCTGTGGACCGGTGTATCCTGTAAGTTTAATATTGAGTTTTGGATGCTGGTAGCGCAGGGCCTGGAATTTTTCAGCATTAAACTGCATATTATTATCCTCAGCCCATCTGTAGATTGAGTGCAACTCCTGCTGCAGGTGTGCAACATCGCTGGGGTTCTGTATTTTCTGCGAGACTTTCGTATCGTCTGCATAGCTGGCCAGAGTGGCTATCCGGGCATTTGAGGGCATATCTGAGAGGGCCACTATAAAAAGCAGTGGTCCCAAGACAGTGCCCTGTGGAACACCGCTCACTATTTGTGTGTTCATAGAGGTGGCTCCATTAACCACTACTGCCTGACTCCTATCTTTCAGGAAGTCATGCAACCATACTCCAAGTTTTCCAGCTATGCCAAGGTCACGTAATTTGTGGCTTATCATACCATGATCCACCTTGTCAAAAGCTTTTGCAAAATCAAGGTAGATTACGTCCACATTTGATTTGTTGAGTAACTGCCTCAACACCCAGTCATAATGCTGTAAGAGCTGGGTCAGGCAGCTCCTACCTGGTCGAAAACCATGCTGGGTATCACTCAGCAAGTTATTTTCCTCAAGGAATGCGATTTGTTTCTTTCTGACTATCCGTTCCATGACTTTGCTGATGTGTGAAGTCAGAGAGATAGGCTTATAGTTTTTGGCATCTGCTCTACTTCCCCCTTTATGTATTGGGCATATTATTCCCTCCTTCAGCTTACTTAGCAGTTTGCCATTCGCAAGAAAGCTCTGGAAGCTTAATTATAGCTGAAATCATTGAAATTATTTATAACTTATAACTTAAGTCAAACATTTATAACACAAATAAAGAATTATGAGCACATAAAATTTCAGAAAAAGTTACAAGCTATCAGAAAACAGAGTTATATGCACTTGACTGGGACACCTTCATAACACTTTCAATAACAGTAGAGTATAAAGTTAAAGACCCAAGGCCCACACCGTAGACAGCATTGGAAAGGAAGAAAAAGAATCATGCATAGTGGTTACACTCAATCTAGAAAATTGAATACTTAGCAAGAGGAAATCTTATATCACGTTGAATGTTTACGATGTAAATATGGCAGTTAATCCTGAAGATGAGTTTAGGATGGACAGTAAATATCGTTTAAAAAGATGGAATTCAGACACACACACACTCACACACACACACGCACACACACACACACATACACACACACACACACACACACACACACACACTGAAACACTCTCACGCACATACACACACTTACACGCACATGCACGCATACCAACACACCAAATCGCTCACCCACGCAGATACACCCATATATTTAGCCGATTGTGTCTTCAAATTATGAGGAAGAGAATACGTTTTATACGCATTGCAGTATTTTATGGCATATATTACATAACATTGTATGAATTGCATAACATTGTCGGAGATATGTAATAAAAAATCTTCCATTTATGAAAACAATTGTAATGTCAATTTGATTTGGTTTTGGTGGGGCGGACATCCGGTGAGAATGAATGTTAAAAGACTTCCTAAGCAACTTTCTTGTGGTTAGCAGGAAGATGGAATGGTTCCGGCATATAAAACCAAAATGTAGCTCAAGGCCTTCCTGAGAATTCCTCTGAAACAGACAGGAATTTCAGTTGTTGATTGGGACAGAGAAACGCATGGCTGAAACGGATGGAGGAAAAGGGTGCAGGTCGGTTGTTCGATGTTTGAAAGAGAGAACGAAGCCCCAGATTAAGTGAAGGCCTAGAAAGAATGAACCTGTGGAAAATGAGGGAGTGTTGCATTTTATGTGTATGGTTTGTGGAAGGAAATACATGAGTCACGCAAACCTAGTCAGCCATCAGAGAGCTCACAGGAATCAGCACCTTGTAAACAGTGATACGGCTATAATTCACAACAGAGCATGTGCAACCTGTGGAAAGGTCTGCCTCTCAGTTGGAAGATTGAAAAGCCATGACAAAAGAATTCATAATGTGGAATCTGCTTCGTCTGCCAGCCAGCACACTTGTGCATTATGCGATAGCATGTGAAAATCTTTGGTCTGGTCCAAGAGTCATACAAAGGCCTCACATTGCATCGTCAATGACATATTTCAACGATTGTTTCTAGCAATGGCTTCGCTCGTACACGAGAAAGCAGTTACTCTTACTACTACTACTACTACTACTACTACTACTACTACTACTACTACTACTACTACTACTACTACTACTACTACTACTAATAATAATAATAATAATAATAAACACACACACACACACATAGTTGAAATTTACAGGAAAACAAAAGATGAAGGCAGGTGTATGAACAACAAGCAGGTGTATTAGTTTGACGCTCAGAAAAGTTAGAAAGTATTTTACGTTTCGAGCCTACGCTCTTCAACAGAAAGGAATAAGAGAAAATAAACAGAGAAAGAATTTTAAAAACTTGTGGATTTAGCGATCAGGCATGGCGGTTGGTTGCGAAAAAAATGGTCTGACAGGAGAGATAGAACGAAGGGGAGATAATAAAGTATTGGAGGCAGGGGTGGTGTATGTGA
>NC_043002.1:99211447-99213947 GCF_006345805.1 Octopus sinensis
AACGAGAGACCAGGAAACCATAATGGTCCTCTGGAGAACACTTGTCCTAAGCCACTTTCACTATTGCTCTCAGCTATGGTCACCATCCAGTGTCAAGTTAATCACAGAACTTGAGGCGATCCAACGAAGCTACACGAAGAAGATAGCCTCTTTGCAGTATATAAGCTATTGGGAAAGACTCAAGAAATTGAGACTCTATTCCTTAGAGCGTAGGCGAGCAAGATATGCCATAACATACATCTGGAAGATCCTAGAAGGACTTGTCCCAAACTTTGGCATCGAGAGTTACACAAATGCCAGAACTGGGCGCCACTGCGTGGTGCCAAGGACTCCAAATTTGCCGTCAATATGTAGGACAAGATACATCTATGCTGGATCTGGTATTCTCCCGCTATCCGAGATCAGTGTCAGGCTTATCTCCATGCGCCGCTCTTGCCAAGAGTGATCATGCGGTCCTGAAGTTCGTCATGCATACAACTTTTTCTACGATCACGACTACTTCGCTGCCACGTAGAGTCTTCTCTGCAATTAATCTTGAAATTCTAACCGAGGCTTCCGCGCTTCTGGACTAGCGATCCCTGATGACGATGTTCTCAGTTCACGAACTATGGTCGTTCCTCAAAGCATATGTAATCTGGTTGACTGACCAAGCAGTTCCTGTTGGGCTTCCCAAGAAGAAGAAACACAAGCCCTGGGTGACGAAGAAGGTTAAACGAGAACTTCGACCCAGAGATATTGCTTGGGCTGAATTCAAAATCTAGATTCGACTGCAGCTTTTGAGGTGTATAAAACTCAACGAGACTGAGCCGTGAAAATTGAAAAGGAAGAACGCTTCAGATATGAATACAGAATCGCGGCAAACGCCAGTCGCAATCCAAAAACCTTCTTTGCCCATGTCCAACGGAATTCCCGCTTGAACAACCAAATTGCAACGTTGGTATACTCAATTGGCGTATCGACTGAGGACCCTTATCAACAGAGTCAGTTATTTGCCGAGGCTTTTTCAACTATTTTCAAACAAGATGATGGTCGTGAATCCCCTCCATTTGATAGATCGGTACCTCCAATGTTTAGCTTGGTCATCACGCGGGACGAAGTCGAACGCGTTATTCAAGGCCTCGATGTCAACAAGGGTCACGGCCCTGACGGCATACACCCACGGTTTATCAAAGCGTTGGCTCCGGTCATCTGCAAGCCTTTAACACGTCTATTCAATATGTCATTGGTGACGGGTGTTATACCTGCGGACTGGAGAACAGCGATAATCTGCCCAATTTTCAAGAAAGGGAGCCGCGAAGACCCGCTTAACTACCGACCGGCTTCCTTTACTTCAATAATCAGCAAGATGTTCGAAACCATCCTTAAGAAAAGTATGATGCTCCACCTCCAAAACACAGCCTCTATCTCTGATTCCCAACACGGCTTCGTGCTGAAGAGATCATGCTTGACCAACTTACTGGTAATGGAAGAATTGGTGACGCGCATCCTCGATGATGGTGATGCTGTTGACGTCGTTTTATTGGACTTTGCCAAAGCTTTTGACTCGGTAAACCACAGCCTAACCCTTGTCAAGCTTCAAGCATATAGTTTCCATCCGGATATTGTACGATGGGTTGGTGCCTTCCTCTCAGATCGCTCCTTCCAAGTCCAAGTTAATGGTTCGCTGTCCGACGTCTCCAGTGCGAGCAGTGGCGTGCCTCAAGGTTCAGTGCTTGGGCCATTATTGTTCTTAGTCTTCATAAATGACTTGCCCGACGACCTCACGCAACACACCCTTCAATTTGCCGATGATGTCAAACTGGTCGCTCCTCGCAGTGATACAGAGGATCTTCGTCGATGCCTCCACCAAATTTGGAGATGATCTAACGAATGGGACCTGTCTGAACGTGTCAAAGTGCTGTCATCTGCCTGTTGGCTCTTCTCCTGCAACTCAACTTGATTTCGAGCCGGGTCGTCTGCTGCTGGAGGGGACCGACCAGGTAAAGGACCTGGGTATCTTGGTGAATTCTTCCTTTTCGCCTTCGGCCCAGTGCGTCCGTGCTGCCAACAAAGCACGCGGAGTTCTGTTCTTGATTCGACGATCATTCGGAATGCTCACAGCAGCCATATTCCTACCGCTCTATGTCACGCTGGTGAGACCCATATTGGAGTACGGGATTCAAGCCTCTTCTCCTTATCTCCTCAAAGACATACAGCATCTCGAAAGAGTACAGAAGTTGGCTACCCGCATGGTTCTTGGTCTCAAGCATTTGTCTTATGAAGAAAGGCTGAAGACGCTCGACCTTTATTCTCTAGAAAAGCCGACGACGCCGTGGTGATCTCATTCTTGCTCACAACATCATAAGCAGAAAGTGTAACCTCTCGAAAGAGCTGTTCTTCACTCCTACTCCAGAGCGTAGGCTGCGGGGTCACTCCGAAAAGCTCTATCTGCGACGATTTCATCTCAATCGAAGGAGAGGGGCTTTCTCCGTCCGGGTTGCGGATCCGTGGAATAAGCTGC
>NC_043002.1:99223947-99226447 GCF_006345805.1 Octopus sinensis
AAATAACGATTTTTTAATACCTGAAAATCAATTGAACGTATCCAACGAAAAAATAATGCTTGTTTTACGAAACCCAGCAAAATGAAGGGCAACGTTCTGAATTCAGTAGAAGTTGTACCCAGGACGCTGCAAGATGAGACAAAATTGAATACGATACAACTCCTGGATGATCTGGGGCACACACTAAATAATGTGACCTGGGGGTCATCAAGTGTTTCAGCGTTTCAACATTAGACACTCCTACCCTGTAAAACAACTGATACAGTTGTGTCTGCGGAGAGTCATTTTCTTTTTGTGCCTTATAATGTAACACACTCATCGGTAAAATTTCCACTTATTTCTTAATTTTTATTTTCCTAAAATTTTCGTTGAGTCAAGACTATTGAAAAGGTTGCAAGACGCAACGAAAATTTTAGGAAAATAAAAATAAGAAATAAGTGGAAATTTTACTGGTGAGTGTGTTACATTATAAGGCACAGAAAGAAAATGACTCTCCCAAGACACAACAGAATATGCTTCAACACACAAACTCATATAAAGAATCTTGCAAACCAAATCCCAAAACGAAACTGATACAGTGTTCATTTTCTTTTATATTATTTGCTAACGCAGCATTAAAATTGACGAGTCTCCATATAGACTTCCGATATACTATAAGTAGCCATCAAATCTCGCTTAATTCAATCTCTCGTGTTTTTAATGAAAGTACACAATACATAACAGAATCTTATTTCATCTAAAAAAACCAAGATAGCGTGAAACATATTTGGTTATAGCTCAGTTTCCTCATGATCAAACTGGAGCTATAAACAACAGCATTTTTAATACTCTTTGAATCACTTGTACCAGAGTCACAAGGTCAGAAATCTGTGCGGAAACTGTAATTGTCGATTAAATTAACGCAAGTGCTTGGTAGACTTTGATCCAACTCAAAAATATGATCGGCAGAATTTGAACACTGAACATATGGAACCGATCCAGATGCATCGATGTATATATTATTTTGCATCAAAGGTGCAGGAGTGGCTGTGTGGTAAGTAGCTTGCTTACCAACCACATGGTTCCGGGTTCAGTCCCACTGCGTGGCATCTTGGGCAAGTGTCTTCTGCTATAGCCTCGGGCCGACCAATGCCTTGTGAGTGGATTTGGTAGACGGAAACCGAAAGAAGCCTGTCGTATATTATATATTAGATATATATATATATATTATGTGTGTGTGTGTGTGTGTGTGTGTGTGTGTGTGTGTTGTCTGTGTTTGTCCCCTTAGGCGTTGCTTGACAACCGATGCTGGTGTGTTTACGTCCCCGTTACCTAGCGGTTCGGCAAAAGAGACCGATAGAATAAGTACTGGGCTTACAAAAAGAATAAGTCCCGGGGTCGATTTGCTCGACTAAAGGCGGTGCTCCAGCATGGCCGCAGTCAAATGACTGAAACAATTAAAAGAGTAAAAATGAGTAATGTATATTATATTATGATCTAAAGATGCTACAAATTTAGCGCCTTTAATTCAATTTACTAAAGTCTGATTCAGTTAATTATTGTTAAATTCAGTCCTTTAGGTTTTGATTTAATATAAGCTTTCATAAATACGAAAACACAACACACCCTAGCTGAAACACACGCATACACATACACGCGCGTGTACGTGTATTTGGTTTTTCTTTCAGATTGCATTTTGAAGTGTTGAGAAATTTGAAAATGCATCTTTTGCGAAATAAATGCAAGTGTAAAATACGAATACTGCTACAAAATAATTGCCTCATATTTTGACTCGAGGGCAGCAGTTTTATTAACTAGTAGACTGATCCAGTAGTACACAAGTATTTCAATTTATCGATCCCGGATGTATGAAAGGCAAAATTGACCTCGGCGTAATTTAAACTTGAAACGTTAAGAGCCAGAAGCAATGCCACTGAGTATGTTATCCGACGCACTAACGAATCTGTCAGCTCGCCGATTTACGTAGGGATAAATAATCCTTTTTGAAATAGGCACAAGGTCTGAAATTTTGTGGGGATGGGTAGTCAGTCTATTACATCGACCCCAGTATTCGACTGGTATTTATTCAATCTAATCCAAAAAGATGAAAGGTAAAGACGGCCTTAGCAAAATTTGAACCCACAATACATAAACGGCCGAAATACCGCTATGCATTTTATCCGGCTCTGTAACAATACTGCCCTGGAGCTGCCTTAATTAGCTATAAATAATACATTTTACTAAAGGCACAAGGCCTGAGATATTTTGAGGAGGGTACTATCGATTACATCGAGCCCAGTACTCCACTGTTACTTAATTTATCGACCCCGAAACGATGAAAGGCAAAGTCGACCGCGGCAGAATTTGAACTCAGAACACAAAAACGGCCGAATTGCCTTAAAGCATATTGTCTTTGTCCTGCGCTGTAACGACACTGCCAGATAGTTGCCTGATGAAACTATAAATAATACCATATAATATATGAGGTACCAAAAAATCTCCTTGCGTTGACGATTTTATA
>NC_043002.1:99228947-99241447 GCF_006345805.1 Octopus sinensis
CTGAGCGTCCAATATACTATATTTGTTCCACGTCCTCGGTTGTGGTTTTTTTGTGCTTTCTTGTTTGGATTAACTCTCTATATATATTTATGTATACATACATACATACACACACACACACACACATACACACACACACACACACACACACACACACATATATATATATATATATATACATACACACACAAAAGGATAATTATATTAAAAGGGAGTCTGTGGGAAAATTCATTTAAATAAAAGAGTTGGGAATCAGTTTTGAGAACCACTGTGGAAATTTTGGCAACCCGTGCCTTAATTTTACCAACCTTAGGAGGTACCTGTTGTACCAGTAGTGGCGCTCACTCTGCTCCAAGCATTTGAACCGAACAACACCGTCATAGGGTATGGACACATACCTAACAATTCTTATCAATGTATGTTATGGCTTGCTATGAAGAAATATACGCAATGTACTTCCCGGCGCAATGATTTACCCTGGGTCCTATAATTCTACTAAGAAAACCCTGGAGCTGGGTTCCCGAACTGTAGATACCTTTTTCACTGTCTTCCATTTCACCTTTGCAGATGCCCCTGTAAGGCGTGACGAGCACAGCCTTCCCTCCTGTGAAAAAAATTTAACTGTCTTCCACACACTCATCGTAATGCGTGTGCTACTCTTTCTCTCTGATTTGCATTCCACCGCTGATATTGTTTTCTATTCTTGGTAAGACCTGGTTCAGTCGCCCTATTGTGGGCAGTCATCCCGTTATGAGCATAGAGTATTTTATTTTCTCACACACAGAAGGCACAGACTTGATTTTGTGGTTAAAGCAATTTCGCTTCGTGACAATGTTATCTGCTTTAGTTTCCGATTTGACTCCGAAACAGCTAACACATTGTGAGTGAATTTAGTAAATTGAAATTTGGGCAGAAGAATCCTTTTTGTATGTGTCAGCGTCGAAGTCGAAGGTTTTGTAACTGACGGGGACAGTAATTGAATATCACCTAAAAAATAAAACTGGATCCCATTAAATAGGCAAACTATTGCATAATCAAATTCCTGTATATAGAAAGAACTATGTTGTGTGGAAAAAGTAACTGCCTAACCGAACTCCTGTTGACTCTATCTTATTCATATATATGTATGTATTATATATATATATATATATATAATATATATATATATATATATATATATATATACAAACATCTATTCTCGTGCATGTGTTTATACGTGCATCTATCTATCTATCTATCTATCTATCAATCTATCTATCTATCTATCTATCTATCTATCTATCTATCTATCTATCTATCCATCTATCTATCTATCGATCTATCTATCTACCTATCTATCTGTCTGTCTATCTGTCTCTATCTATCTATCTATCTATCTATCTATCTATTTTTCTATCTGTCTGTCTGCCTGTCTGTCTGTCTATTTGTCTCTATCTATCTATCTATCTATCTATCTATCTATCTATCTATCCATCTAGCTGTCTGTCTGTCTGTCTCTCTCTATATATCTATCTATCTATCTACCTGTGGCTATATGTATGGGTGTGAAGCCCTTTACGTTTATGCTTCTCTCCACTTCACAACTGATGTTTATACCTTTACGTCCTTGAAACTTAGCAGTTCAGCAAAGAGAGTTCGATAGAATAGGTACTAACCTAAAATCAAATAAGAATAAGAAGGGCGATTTGATCCGTTAATTCCTTCACAGGAAACTTAATACCTGCGAAACTTAATACCTAAAGCGAGTAAATCAGTACATCCGTCACTAGAATTTCCTACAAATCTTTCCTTCAGTCAGTAAGGTGTGACTTTATTAAATTTCGACTGCTATTTCTAGCTGATCGAGCGACCACTAAGAGACCTTCCTCTTTGAACTATCATCAAGATAAAACGCACGCATATATGTGCACAGGTGTGCGCGTGTATGTGTATGTGTGTGTGTACGTGTGTAACGTACATAATGTATGTCTGTGTGTGTGTCTGTGTATGTGTATGTCTATAATGAATGTATCCTATGTCACCACCTGTATATATATATATATATGTATCTATATGTATCTATATGTATATATAGGTATCGTGTATGTGAGAATGATTACCTGTTGGACGCTACACCTGGTGTACACTGGAAGTGAAGCTCAGGTAAGAAAATCGTTATTGCTGTCGTATTGTTACTACAGTAAAAATATCGCAATGCAACAGTTTCATCTCTCCCTTCGCTTTTCTCTTTCTCGCACTCCCATCCTCCCTCCCTCTCTCTCTCTCATACACGTTCTCCTTCATTATGGCCTATAACTCAATACCTTTGTCAACTGTTCGTTCAGTCATTCCCTTTATCCTCGAAACATTTTCTCTCTCTCTGTCTTCTCACTCTCTCACTTACTCAGTCTCCCTCTCTATCTATCTATCCATCTATCTATCTATCTATCTATCTATCTATCTATCTATCTATCTATCTATCTATCTATCTATCTATCTATCTTTCTCTCTCTCTCTCTCTCTCTCTCTCTCTCTATACATATATTATATATATATATATATATACGTATATATATATGTGTGTGTATATATATATATGTATATATATATATATATATGTAATAAACACACACACACAAACTTTATATCATATACATGAATGAATCTACGTATACCTGCTTGCATCTATATGTGTCTCTCCTTTCTTATATATATATATATATGTGTGGTGTGTGTGTGTGTATGTGTGTATGTTTGTCTGTGTGTGTGTATACAAACACATATATATATATATTTCTTTCATACCCACAAGGGGCTAAACTTAGAGGGGAGAAACAAGGACAGACAAAGGGATTAAATCGATTACATCAGCCCCAGTGCGAAACTGGTACTTTATTTATCGACCCCGAAAGGATGAAAGGCAAAGTCGACCTCGGCGGAATTTGAACTCAAAACGAAACGGCAGACGAAAGACGGCTACGCATTTCGCCCGGCGTGCTAACGTTTCTGCCAGCACGCCGCCAAACACACACACACACACACACACACACACACACACACATATATATATATATATATATGCACATATATATTTACACATATATATACAGACATATACATATATACCCATATATATATCCATTTACATACATGCATATATACAAGTGTGTTTGTGTGTATATATATATATATAATATATATATATATATACATATATACACACTGCACACACTCTCTCACTAACACACACACGTACATACGCACACATTTTCGCTTCATTTCTGTTAAATATTCCGAGCACTATCTGCACCATACACACTTATTAAGATGTTAAATTATAATTGTGAAGTCGAGGAAAATCGATTGAATTATATTTAGAAAACAAAGAAGAAAAACAAATTTATTTTTTGCGTCTTTCACAAAGACTTGTATTTTATAGAAAAAAAACCAAAAAAAAAAAAAACAAAGATATTTGAAAACTAAACAATAAACACTTGTCCGTTTTCAGAAATAAAAAGAGATAGGGCTTGGGTAAGTGAGGGAAGAAGTTCGAAGGAGTAAGAATAAATATACTGTTGGAAGGTTTTCAACATGAGACGTGTTTTGATGACAACATCACTCGTGTTTCTAACCTTTAAGCTATCAGCCATGACTTACAGGTATATAGGATGACGTGTGTTGTCGCATGGCAATGTGTATTTGAGTTATTATACGTTGTGTACCTGTGTGGTTGTGTGCGCGTTTGTGAGTGTTTATGTGTGTGTGTACGTGCGTGGCTATGTATGTATGAGAATGCATGTTTTGCACGTTTGTGCATTGGTGTGTGTGCTGGCGTGTTTCTGCTCTTGTGAATGCATATTTATCTCCCTGCATGGGTGTGTGTCTGTGTGTATGTATGTTCATGCACGTATGTGCATTTTTGAATGCTTTTCTCTGTTTGTCCGCATGTGTACTGGTATATGTATACGCATGCGTGCTTTTTTGTGCGTGTGTGTGTGTGTGTGTTGTTACATGTATATGATTCGAATGTGTATGTGTCCATGCATGTGTGTACGCGTGTATGTTAGTGTGCTCATGCTGTTGCTTACTGGTGTAATTTTGTGCTATATGTGTGTGTTCGTGTATTTGGCTAATTGCGGCCTATGTATAACCTGCTTCCTGTGTACGTATGTATGCGTGTGAGCGATTCTCTATTCGTATGTATGCGTATGGACTGGAATTTGCACATATATACATTTGTGTGTGTGCGTATGTGTATGCGTGTCTTATGTGCTTCTGGTTATACGTGATTCAATGTATACGTTTGTATATATGTTCTTGTGCATATTACCGCGTGTGTTTGTGTGATTGTGGTCAGGTATTCATGTCAGTACCTTAAATGCTCCTTGTGCGTATGACTGAATTTGTACATACGCGAGCATGTGTGTGTGTTTATCCTACTATTCTGTGCTTATATGAATGTCTGCTTGATTGTGCACATACGTACGTATTCACAGATGTGTTTATAGTGTTTGGGTATGATCTGTATCTGTGTGTATGCGTCTAGATGCGCGCCTGCGCGAGCTCTTCGACTAGTGTATGTCATCAAATATTGATAATTCTTGGCCTTTCTCTATCAATGCTGAATATTGTCATTCTGCTTCAGTCTTACTTTCTCCACCTCGCCTTTTCTCTTTCTCTAACTCTTTCTCTTCCGCTCTCAATCTTTCACGCTATCTCACTCTCTCTCTCTCTCACCCTTTCACTCTATCCTTCTTCCTGTCTTCCCTCAAACTCCGTCGCCAGTATCGGCAACGCTTGAGGAAGAGCAATGAAATGACGTTAGCATTTATTTTTTACACGAGTCTACAGTGATGTTTGACTGCAGATACACCTTTAATTTGGTTGTCCATGTAATGTCTTTCTCATTTAGTGCCCCCATGTCAAATAATAATAATAATAATGATAATAATAATAATAATAATAATAATAATAATAATAATAATAATAATAATAATGATGATGATGATGATGATGATGATTATGAGGATGATGATGATGATGATGTTGATGGTAATAATAACAATAACAACAATAATAATAATTACTGTTACAGTTTTTGTTGTAGTTATTCTTGTTGTTATTATTATTATTATTATTATTATTATTATTATTATTATTGAGTGAGAGAGCAGTGCATGCCATCAAAGTGACACTGGGGTAAAATATACGAAGCCCAGTATACCCATCATGACTACCCGTCTGATAAGAGTACACCAGGCACATGCATCACAACCATATCTGCACGACATGGTGATCTCATATCAGGATAAATAGCACATGACCTTGCAGGTGGGGCCCAGTTAGAATTTTCTTCAGGTCGAGTAGCCCATCCTGCTCAAAAGATCCCTGAATAACGGTTGTTTAAGGATGTTGAACGAAACACCCATGTTTCTAAAGGTGAATTATCCAAACCCTAAAGAATTCCTCTCAACACATGGCTATGATGCTCCTCCACTACTTCTGCTCGTGATCAGAGGTGCGCATATCGTCAGCCACTAAGGGACGTGCTCAACTGGTTAAGGTTAAACAGCTGATAAGCAAATCTGTGGTACTGAGCAGAATGTTTGCTGTAGCCCATCTTTTATACCAAGACAAAACAATGTACATGATAACACTTCCAATATTATTATTATTATTATTGGATGAGTGAGCAGCGCACGTCATCAAAGTGACATTGGGGTACAAATAAACGAAGTCCAATATACGCATCATCACTATTCATCTGATAAGGGTACACCAGACGTATGCATCACAACCATATGTGTGCAACATGGTGATCTGATATCAAGATAAACAGCGCATAACCTTGTAGGGAGGATCCAGTTAGAACTATCTTCAAGTCGAGTAGCCTATCCCGTTCATAAGATCCCTGAATAAGGGTTGTTTAAGGTTGATGACAGAACACTCATGCTTACAGAGGTGAATTATTCAAGCCCTAAAGAATTCCTCTCAACATATAGCTATAATCTCCTCCGCTGGTGATCAGAGATACACATATCAGCCATTAAGGGACATGCTCAGCTGGTTCAGGTCATGCAACTGACAAGCAAATTTGTGGTATTGAGCAGGATATTTCCTGTAGCTCATCTTTTATACCAAAACAAATCGTGCATGATAACACTTCCAGTCACTTAATATCAGAGGCCATGACAGTCAGTGTCTGGTGTTGCATAAAGGCATTTATTATTATCATCATTATTGTTGTTGTTATTATTCATATACACACAACTAATTATAGTGTTGGAAAAGAAAACAAATCTAACATCAGGTTACAACCAGTAGCCTTAGATGTCAAGAACCCTCCTAAGTATCCTAGCTGTCCCTAATAACATTGTTTGCTGGAGCTGTTCTAAACTGGATTTTATACCCATTTCTTCCATCCACCTGTTCACATATTTAGGGATTGTTCCCAATGCACCTATAGCTACTGCGATATATTTTCCCCACACTTTCCAAATTTCTCTGAAATTCAATGGCAATGTTCTAGTATTATTATTATCATTATTATTATTATTATTATTATGATATTTTTTTTTATTCTTTCAAATTTGCTTCCATTTCTTGCCGAGTGTCTTCCCGACTCCTAGGGCAAAGAAACTCATAGTATTCATTGGTAGGCCATTAAACCAAACTCAGTAGTTCGTTAATTTTTTTTTTTTTTTTTTAAGTTAAATTAAAATACATGAGCAGCAACAGTTCTTACATCGACAATGCTCTTCTCAATACGTGTGATGTACCAGTTAAGACAATCTTTTGTACTTCTTGCAGGGATGGTAAGCCAGGGATCATTCTCATATAATTTTCGGTTCCCTTCTTGATAATTCCTAGTGCTCCTACGATCACTGGTATTGTAACCGCCTTGAGATGCCACATTTTCTCAATTTCAATGAGTAGGTCTTTATATTTTCTGAGCTTGCCAAACTCTTTCGCTGAGATATTATGATCACAGGGGATGCTCATGTCGATCAATAAGCAAACTTTATTGTTTTGGTCTTTCACAACAATATCTGGTTTATTGGCCTTGATGGTTCGGTCTGTATGTACTGGAAAGTCCCACAGAATGGTTACATTTTCTCCTTCAGTTACAGCCTCGGGGTGGTGATTATACCACTTGTCGGCAGTTTTGATATTGTAATGCCGACTTATTAGCCAGTGGAGATATTGGCCAACTCTGTCATGTCTTAATTTATACTCCACTGGTGCTAAGACTTTACATCCAGAGATTATGTGGTCCACTGTTTCAATCATGTCGTTGCAGAATCGGCATTTTGGGTCTGCTCCATTTTTCATCACATTGGCCTGGTAGTTCCGGGTTAATAGGCTTTGATCTTGAGCAGCCAGGATGAAACCTTCGCTCTCTGCTTTTAGCCCTGAGCTCCGTAGCCACTGATGGGTTTGCTTCTGGTCAACATCAGCTTGTTTGCTGCGGGTCACATATTTGCCGTGCTGAGGTTTCTCCTCCCACCTATCAGCCAATTGCTCGTGCGCTTTTTTCATTGCCATCATTTTCACCTTCTTTGCAACAATAGTTGCCGTACTTCCCTCGGGTTGTTCAGTTTGGGTATCCTGCACGAGATCAATAGCAAATTTTTTGCTTTCCTTTATGATAGAATGAAGCTTCTTTCGTCTCTCGTGATTTTCCACGAGCTTTAGCATCCAGTCATTCGATATTTCGAGATATTTGGCCAGTCCAATTGTGGTTGTTTTGTAAGCTAGTTCAAATTGGATCAGGCCTCGACCTCCTTGGGCTCTGGGAAGGTAAAGGCGATCTACGTCTCCTTTGGGTGGTGCATCCTATTACAACTCAGCAGCTTGCGTATTTTTCTATCTATATTCTTTACTTCACTCATATTCCAGTTCAACACATTGTAGCTATAAGTAACAACTGGAACTGCTAAGGAATTTATAGCTAACACCTTGTTACGTGCATTTAGTTCAGATTTCAGGACTGCACGAACTCTCCTATAACATTCCTTCCTGATTTTCTCTTTCATGCTTGCATGCTGAATACCAGAGCCTTCATTTATCCCTAAATATTTGTATGTTTGTTCTTGCTCAAGCTCTCTTATGACTGTGTCAACATCTAACACGACTGAATTTGTGGTCTTCACTTTCCCTTTCTGGAAAGTGGCCTTGGCACACTTCTCAAGTCCAAACTCCATCCCGATGTCATCGTTGAATGCTTTCACGGTGCGCAATAGGCCTTCAAGTTCATTATTGTCTTTACTATAAAGTTTTAAGTCATCCATATAAAATAGATGGCTTATTTTTTTATTGGCAATTTTATACCCATACCCTGTTCTGTTTAATTCACTTGTAAGGGGTATTAGGGCTATGCAGAATGTTAAAGGTGAAAGTGAGTCACCTTGAAAAATTCCACAGTTGATGTTTATATTTTCTGAGGCAAGTACTCCATTAGAGTGGTATAATTGGAGATTCGTATTCCACAACGACATATTGTGCTTCAGGAAGTTTGAAATCACAGGGGAAATTTTGAAGATGTCCAGCGATCTCAAGATCCATGGATGCGGTATACTGTCGAAGGCATTTTTATAGTTAATCCTTATTATTATTATTATTATTATTATTATTATTATTATTATTATTATTATTATTATTATTATTAATATTATTATTATTATTATTATCATCATTCCATTCAACTCAACTTTCCACTTATTCCTTGTAGAATTTATGTAGGTAGCGGTTACCGCCTGTAACTTTAGATATGATCAGGCTTTCAATAATCTTTCAAGTTCTCAAAACTCCTCTGATAAACTTTTCTGTCCTTAAGATGCAAATTGTCTGTAGAAGTACATTCTGTTCCAATCTCCTTTAATTATTTGTCTATGACATTTTCGCAAATGTTGTAGTTGTTGGTACTGTTGTTTTTTTGTTGTTGCTGTTGTTCTTCTTTTTGTGTGGCAGAGCAGTGTATGCCATCAAATTAATACTGGGGCAATAATATACGAAGCTCAGTATGCCCATCATGACTCCTCTTCTGATAAGGATACAACAGGCGCATGCATCACAACTATATGTGCGCGTCACAGAGATCCCTTATCAAGATAAACAGCGCATGACTTTTCAGGTGGGACCCAGTTAGAATTTTCTTCAGATCAAGTAGCCTATTACGTTCAAAGGGTCCCTGAATTAAAGGTTGTTTAAGGATGATGAACAAAACACCCATGTTTCCAAAGATGAATTATCCAATTCTTAAAGAATTCATCTGAACACAAGGTTATGATGCTCCCCCGCTACACTCTGCTCGTGATCAGGGATGCACATATCGTCAGTCACTGAGGGATATGCTCAAATGCTTATGGCCAAGCAAATGACAAGCAAATTGAGCTGAATGTTTGCTGTATCCAATCTTTTATACCAAGACAAAACAATGGACATCCAATCAGTTAAGATCAGAAGCCAATGCCTGGCACTGAATCAAGGCATTTATTATTATTATTATTATTATTGAGTGTGAGAGCAGTGCATGCCATCAAAGTGACACTGGGGTAAAATATACGAAGCCCAATATACCCATCATGACTACCCGTCTGATAAGGGTACACTAGGCACATGCATCACAGCCATATGTGCGCGACATGGTGATCTCATATCAAGATAAACAGCACATGACCTTGCAGGTGGGGCCCAGTTAGAATTTTCTTCTGGTCAAGTAGCCCATCCCGCTCAAAAGGTCCCTGAATAAGAGTTGTTTAAGGATGTTGAACGAACCACCCATGTTTCCAAAGGTGAATTATCCAAACCCCAAAGAATCCCTCTCAACACATGGCTATGATGCTCCCCCACTACTTCTGCTCGTGATCAGAGATGCACATATCGTCAGCCACTAAGGGACATGCTCAACTGGTTAAGGTCAAACAACTGATAAGCAAATCTGTGGTACTGAACAGAATATTTGCTGTAGCCCATCTTTTATACCAAGACAAAACAATGTACATGATAACACTTCCAATCAGTTAAGATCAGAAGCCATGAGAGCCACTGCCTGGTACTGCATCAGGGCATTTATTATTATTATTATTATTATTATTATTATTATTATTATTATTATTATCTTTTTTTTTTCTTCTTTCAAATTTGCTTCCATTTCTTGCCGAATGTCTTCCCGACTCCTAGGGCAGAGAAACTCATAGTATACACTGGTAGGCCATTAAACTAAACTCACTAGTTCGTTCATTTTTTTAAAAGTTAAATTAAAATACATGGGTAGTAATAGTTCTCATTATTATTATTATTATTATTATTATTATTATTATTATTATTATTATTATTATTATTATTATTATTATTATCATTATTATTATTATTATTATTATTATTATTGTTGTTATTATTATTATTATTAATATTATTATTATTATTATCATTATTATCATTATTTTTATTTTTATTAATATTATTATTATTATTATTATTATTATTATTATTATTATTCAAATTCCGCCAGGGTAAGGTTTGCTTTTTATCCTTTCTTGGTCGATAATATAGGATATCGTTATAATCGGGTCGCCCTGCTCTCTCCATAAAATTTAAGGCTCTGCACCAATAATAAAAAGGATTATTATATTTTCTGCTTTTTTTAAGTGGTCATTAGGCAGAATTGTTAGCACACCGGACAGAAAGCTAAGCGGCATTTCGTTCATCTTTACGTTTTACGTTCAGATGCCGCCGGGGTCGACTTTGCCTTTAATCCTTTCGAGATCGATAAAATAAGTACCAGTTAAGTACTGGGGCCAATGTGGTCGACTTACTCCCTCTCCCGAAATTACTGGCCTTGTACCAAAATTTGAAACCATTACTTCTGTTATTGAGTTCAAAATCAGCTGAGGTTGACATTGTTAATCATCATTTCAGGGTCGATGAAATAAATACCAGCTGAGTACCGGAGTCGATGTAATCGACTATTACTCTCTCCTAAAAGTTCAGAAATTGTGCCGATTGTAGAAAGAATTATTATTATTATTGCTACTGTTGTTTGGGCTTAGGGCGGTGGATTGCCAAGAAGAGATGTGAATGCAGAATCCTCAGAGCGTTGAAGAAAATGCCTTGGAGTAATCCTTTCGGCTGTTCTGAGTTCAAATCCCACCGATGTGAAATTTGACTTTATTATTTCGTTGACCAATAAAATAAAATGCTAATCAAGTGATACACTCCCTAGAATTCCACAGACCTTGTCATTTAAAACTACTGCTATTTGCCTGATTAATGAATATAAATATGTCTTCTATTATAGCTCTTGATTGACAGAATTGTTACAGCGTCTGATTAAATGCTTTGCGGCATTATTTCCTGTTCTTTACTCTCCAAGTTCGAATCCTGCCACGATCAGCTTTGCGTTTTATCTTTCCGGCGTTTCCGTTGTTTCTATCGTAGGCACAATGGCTGAAAATTGCTACGAGGGGTTCAATCATTTAAATTGACCCAATACTTGACCAATACCTAGTTTCACTTTTTCTAATATCCATCGTTCCTTTCAGTCAAGATGATGAAATGTAACTTTAGGAGGTATGACTTTAGGAGGTATATCTCATATTTTGCGCAACAATTTTGAATCAAGACTCTAGTTCGTCCATTTTGAAGCATGGACATTTGATCGGTCAAGTCCAGACCGATGCAATTCATGAGTGCTTTGTTGTCTTGTAGCCTAAACTCATAAAAACTATATGAATATACATAACATTTATTTTCATAATACAGTTCTATATTTAAGAGATGATGAATTATGTACATTAATTACATTCTTTACATTCATTTACATTTAACGGATATTTCCCCAAGACACATGATGAAGGCTGGAGGGTATATCAGCCAAAACGTTGTGTTAACAACAAACAAGATGAGGACAAATATCCGTCAAATGTAAATAATGTAAATAATGCTTTATTTTCATGTAAATACAACCAATTACGCCTTAATGCAGTCACTCAATTAAGCAAAGTAATAAATGCTATTATATTTCTCAACTACAGCGTAATTTTCGAAAAATGGGGTAGTTATGTTAACTATGGGCGTAGATGAGATTTCGACCGTAGCGGATTTGAACTGTTAAAATGGAACAACTATTAGCCATCAATTTTGTATTCCTGTGTGTGTAATATACAAACACATACCTAGTCGCTAATGGTATGGGTTTTCCCAAATCTCTCGGATTCTCATGGCCACGTATATGTTAACCGAGCATATCTTCTAAATCTATGAATTGAAATGCAAAGAAGCGTCTACCGTGCCAGGACAGCTTTACATATTTGAATAACATTATCGTTTCGACATTAGCTACAAGGGTAAAAATGCAGTGGTGTATTGCTAAATAGGCAGTAAATAAATATAGGGATTCAAATCTGCATGTATTATTGTCTGACAACGTATTTTGGGAAGTGGAGATATACAACATAAGGACAAGTAACTCCAATCGTGACTTGTCCTCACAAAAACACCTCACAAAATGAAGAAGTATG
>NC_043002.1:99246447-99261447 GCF_006345805.1 Octopus sinensis
GTGTTTATAGTTGAGGGCCTGAAATCATGGTTTCTGTTATGAGGTGAAGGTCAATATGAATAGTTATGATAGCAATTAATACTAAATTTTCAAATGCATCAAATCTCCGGGCAGTTAACAAGATACTGTATTATCTTCCGTAATTTTTTCGGTTATTTTATAGTTAAGTGGCTTAATTCCTGTTGGTTACGGGGAGGAGTTGTGGTCATTCACGTAATCTAATTGGTCAGTTAATTTATTTGAAAGGCCATGACGCTGCTATGGTTAGTTAGTGATTAACAGATAACATAAACAAACTATATAAAAATTATATATGCATGAAATCATAGAAACAATTCATAGTTCACTATAGGTAGGTACGATAGTAAAACATTGATATTGAGTCTTGATTCAATTAGATTATATTAAATTAAATTATATTAAATTAAGAATTATGTAAGTAAAATGTTGATGAGCCTATAGGTTAGAGAGTATAATATAATAGGTTATAGTGATATGAATAGGGAATGTAGTTGTTAGATTGTTTACGAGAAATAAGGTATTACAAATGTATGAAACCGTATGTTATAAATGTGAAAACGTGTATCCATCTAATTAGGGGGATGAAATGCACATTTACCAAAATATATGAGCAATACAGGGGGAAATTCTATGATGGAAATTATAAGCACCAATTTCTATCAATGGATAAGGTGTTAGAAGGAACTGGATAAGTTATTTTTCTAAGTTGTTATTCATCGTTAAAATATGTTTATAGTATAATATATTTCATCAAACACAATATATTAAGTGCAAGGCGCTATGCAATCGAGTTGAATTATATATATATAAATATAAGCTATATATAATATATATATATATATATATATACATGTCATATATATATATCATAAATATACGTATGTATATATATGTATATATATATATATACGTGTGTATATATATGGATACATTGATATACATATACATTATATCAATATCAATATCTATATCTATACACACACGAACACACAGACACACGTGTACATATAGATACTGAGATATGAGTACTGTTGCCGTACAATACGATACTAATGGTTTCATGTGAACAGTATTCGCATATATTCAATCGTAGTTTGAACAATATTGGCAATTAAGCTACTTTGTTAGCCTGAGTGCATACGAGATATCATATGAAATTTCATAATGTAAGGTGTAGTTTAAAGGTAAAATAGGTAATTATTAGGTTAAATTCAAGTCACGAGTGACTATACCATTAGTTATCTCTCCTAGGTAACCAACATCCAATGTTATTCCCTGCATATCCAATTTTCTATGAAAGTTGACCTCTTTCTAGAAACAGGTTTTAAGAAAAGGTGAAGCTTGCCTCATTTCCAGTTCTGTTCCAGAAAGCTGGAAATCAATCATGGATTTCTTAGTGCCAGTGGTGTTGCTAGATAGGCGTTGAACCTACACCAGATTTATTTGGCCCTTGTCTTTAGTCTTGTAGCAACCGTCCTTGCTCGGATAGTTCTGGTTGGGGATATCTGCTTAGTCACCGACGACCTGAACATGCATCAGATTGAACTGGATTCCATGTTACCGAACACTAATTAGGGGTCTCACAAGTGAACTTACATACATACATATACATAGATACACACATACATATCTATCTATCTCTTTCTTTCTCTCTCTCTCTCTGTATATATATATATATATATATATATATATATATATAATATATATATATATATAATATATATATATATATATTAAATATCGATCTTATCCTTATTTTTATATATTGATATATTTATTGCGTCATTATATTCACTGCGGTAGTATTGTGACAATATCGCACGAGGAGTTTTAGGCGGGCAAATTAAACTGGTCGTGTGCATACGTGCATATACATGTATGTATACGTTCGTATATGTATATGCAAGTATGTCGTATGTTGTATATATATATATTTGTATTTATGTGGTATCTGAATATATTTCTCTGATGAAGGCAGAGCATTTCTTAAGCAGAGCCAGAAATGCGGTATCTGGAATTATCCAGTAATTTCTTTGTTAGTTTATTTTGTCTTTTTGTCTTTTCCCCTGGTGCTGTATGAACATGTAATGTGGTTTTAGAGTCAAGTTTTGAACAACTATTTCCAGCGTGGTGGTATCTCTTAGATACCCTAAATTATATATATATATATATGTATACATATATATATATATATATATATGTGGAGGCCCAGTGGTTAGGGCAGCGGACTCACGGTCGTAGAATCGCCCTAGACCGGGCGTTGTGAGTGTTTATTGAGCGAAAACACCTAAAAGCTCCACGAGGCTCCAGCAGGGTGTCCCACTCTTTCTCGCACTCTTTCTTCTGTTGGCCTGTTCGCTTAGCCAGCGGGGTGGCGTCATTCGAAGGCTAAAACAATGCGAACGCATTGTGACCAGCAATGTGTAACAACATCTCATGGTCTGGTCGGTCACGTGATATATATATAGATATATATATATGATATAATATACAGACGTAAAACATGAGAACAGAAACAGTTCAATTTCAAGAACACTTGAATGCTTTTCGCCGAAATCATCGGCGAACCTAAAAATATCATGGACTATTAATATCATAGAAGTTCATGTACGTATATCTATGTTTAGACGTGAGTGTGTTTATGAATACGAAGCCGTTACTTCAGTATATAAAACAGGAAAGCACGCACGGGCAACCAACATTCAAGTTTCATTTCCTGATTTCACCTCATTTCATTTCACTTACAACAGATATATTAACCTCAAAATCGTAGACGATTCACTTTATTCCAGTCTTTTAAAGACATCTATCTGATGCAATAAAAATAACGCATCTAATGTGACATGGTGACCTCAAACTCCTTGTTCGTCACTCGATATACCTATCATGTTACGTATATTTGTGCTGCACATCTACCTAATAACTGCACTCAAATGAACCTTAAATGCACTTTTGCTACTGTATCAGACGTATTTTTATAATCTATTTTTTATTTTATTTTATTTTATTTATAACTTGATTAGATTTTTTTTTTGATACTACGTTCGTACAGTCCTTTCTTTAGCTGAAAGTATTGACGAAGTAATGAACGTGTTATCTTACCGACTAATTATTCGTCGAAATTATTCACAAGCACGCAGACAATACATACACGCACGCACTCAGGCACTCACACAGAAACACACACAAACGCACGCACACACACATACACACAGCTATGTGTGTTGTATGTATATGTATTCATGTGTATGAAGTACCTATACATACCTGTGTATATATATACATATACACACACACACACATATATATATACATATATATATATATAATAAAATATATATATATTATATATATATTTATCTCTCTCTATATATACGTATATATATATATATATATATATAATATATATATATATGTATGTCTATATTTATATTTATATGTATATATTTATATATATATTTATATATGTATATATATGTATATATAATAATAATATTAATGAGTACAATTCCAAACTTACAGGGAAAAATTCAATTTAGTATTTAATCAAATTTCACAATATAAATATATAAAATATAAATTGGAGACAAAATCACTATTATGCAACTCAAACAGTGATAGACGTAAATCAAAACATAAATAACAAATCATATATAAATTTATAAACCATACAACTAGATCTCGTGTGCGTATGTGTGTCTATGTACATGAATGAATGTGTGTGTATTCTCTTATTTCAATTGCAATCAGGCATAATGGTGGAGCCCGTACTAGTAACATAGATACTTATTGGTCGATTCTGGTCACCTTGTTGAAGCTACTACTGAACCTACATCACATCACTGTATTGTAAGAAATACTACCCGGCTTCGATAGCGTAAGCATCTGCATCGGGGGCATCTCAATTGTCACAAATTAGTTGATATTTCGTCGCTTGATTCGGTATGTACATAATCTGCGCATAAATTACAGCAGAAGCGAGCTTAATATTTATATTGATATAGGTAACTCCTTTTCTATAGTTAATTTTTTTCGTTTTTGATCTTCTTCCCTGTATGGTTGTTTCAAATAAAGTGTTCGAAGCAGCAGCAATGTGCTGTCATTGTGTTATTGACGAAGAAGCCGCGCAATGAGTAAAGAGGTATGAGAATATGTATATATGAAGGGGACAGCTGCATTGAAACAAACTGCGCAGTAAGAGACCACCAGCTGTCACCACAGACACTAATTGCTTGCTAAACTTTTACTCGTGAAAAGAGGAACCACAATTATGAATGTGTTGCACAACTGGACTGTCGTAGCAATGTATTAGACTAGAAGGCGGTAGACAAGTACACAAGAAGGCGGTAGACAAGTAGACAAGAAGGCGATAGACAAAGTGATATCAAAAGAGTGCAAAGAGTGCCTGCTTTAGTTTTTAGTTCACTGCTGATTGTGAAATGTTATTCGAAGATCGGAGCAAATAGCTGGATGGATTTTAATGCCGAGGGATAGACATATCTATAAATTGCAACTTGGTTAATTCATAAGTTGGTTAGTTTAACTGCCTTGAAGTAGCTTCATGAGGCATGGCATTGCGGTTCCATTGATTTAATTACATTTACTGTTGTAACTATGAAGGAATCGTGTGGAAAATCCGCTTACTGACATAACTGAATTTCGAGAAATCTTGAAAGGCCATTTCACACTCCATGACTTGACCGTTGCAAATAATCTGTGTGTATGTGTCTGTCTGTCTGTAACTCTAGACACACACAGACACACTTTATCACACGATTTTCGAATGTTGTTATACACAGCTGATCACAATGAGCTTCTTATTCTTTCTTAAGCCCTTCTTTCTCTTACTAAATCGCCTCTCAATCGCCGTCGAGATCGTCCGAGTGGCCTTTTTCAATCTAATATATACCACTCGGCAAATGCACGGTGGACTTGTTATAGATTCTAAGACCATATTCTTACCGCGCGACCGTCTTAAGCAAGCGACTATATATATATATATATATATATATATATATATATATATATATATATATATATATATATATATATATATATATGTATACATTTCTATAGAGTTTTCATAATCCTATTTCATATCTATTCTCGTATTAAAGTCAGCAAGACAAAAAAAATAAAAAATGTAATCTACATATATTACCGTACACTTTAAATGCATGGAAAATAATTCATATTCCCAAACTTTCACTTGACAACGGAAAAGATCTCAATTCTTTCAATGATTCATAAAAATAAATACGTATATGCATATACCCCGTCTCCGTAGCCCTCCCTCGCTCTCTATGCATACACACACATATACGTATAAGGCGTAGTTGTTTCAAGAATGCCATTATAATAACAGTTAACGTTGGATTGTCAACAATAATTTTATTCATTATGCACTTCATATATTATTTCATTCTCTTACTTGTTTCAATCATTTGATTGCGGCCACGCCGGTGCACCAGCTTAAGTAGATTTTAGTCGAACAAATGGACCTCAGGACTTATTGTTTCTAAGTCTAGTACTTATTCTATCGATTTATTATGCCGAACCGCTAAGTTACGGTGGCGTAAACACACCAACATCAGTTATCAAGCGATAGTGGGGGGACAAACACAGACACAAATCAACATACACACACACACAAACTCATACACACACATATATATATATACATATATATATAATATATATATATATATATACGACGGGATTATTTTAAGCTTCCGTCTACCACATCCACTCACAAATCTTTGGTCGGCTCGAGACTTTGTAGAAGACACTTGCCCAAAGTGCCAGGCAGTGGGGTGGACCCGGTACCATGTGGCTGGAAGCAAGCTTCTTTTATTCATTAAATTGGCCACAAGGACCTTACAAAGAAAGGAGGCTGCGGGATGGACAAGGATATAATGAGATAAAATGATAGGCGATGTGAAAATGATGAAGGCAATAGCAACGCCCACCGATTGCTGTTTACCCGAGCATATTGTTCTGTACAAATACCATATTGAGGCAACAAACCTCTTACATGGTAAACCATCAAGGAGGCAATATACCTCTTACATTTACGACATAAAAAGCCATTGTGAGGCAATAAATCTCTTACAAGAAGTCCATTATAAATCAATGAAACAATCTTCCTATCCGAGCAGGCTTCTCGCCTCAGCCAAACACCTGGACGGCGCGAAGTCGGGCCAATTTAGCATAAATCTGAAGGTATCTTCGGGAAAGGAGTCCATTATCCAGAACAGGTTGTTCTCCCTTATGACCTTCGCAGTTACCTGCGAAGGCCAGCCAGGGTCCGCCGTGCAGGAGAGAATCCCCTCCCATTGGGCCTTCGTTTTGAGCTTCTGGGACAAAGCCCACCACTGTCCCTCCCTTATGGAAGAGGGCCACAACTTCCTCATCCGCATCACGGGTGTGTGTGTGTACATTTTCCATCTTTGGTGGGAGTTGTGCCACCAAAGATGATTCGGTACACGGCGGCAGTGTGTTACCAACAGCCCGCAATATCCCATTTTTCTTTTTTTTTCTTTGAGTCACGGGAGGGTGGGATTCATCCGCCTTGTCCAGCAGATCCTTACTCCCTCCCGCAACCCTCGAATCCTTCAGTGAGCAACCATTGTTGCCCATCTTTCGTTTTATTCCTTTTTTCTAGGTTGCCACCTCCTCGAATTCCTCCTCTCCCTTCAATGAGGGTACTGGGAGCCGCATTTTTATCAACTGTTCCTGGACCTTATTTTGGTCCTTAGGAACAGGTGACACTTGGTGGGGTGCGTCCCACAAGCATCACCGGATACCTAGACCCGGCCATTCTTAAAAAATCTGGAACAACCAGATTTTCCGCTGATTGGGTCCGTAGGGTCAAAACAGCTTTTGACCCCTCCCAATCAGCCGCAGGCAAAATGTTCACATTATGTAACTTGGTACTGCTGCCACCCAAACTCCGGCGGATAGTAACCTATATCCACTCGGTCTCAATTCCGTGTGGCAAACCGCAGACCCAAGCCCTCGTCAACTTCTTCCCACAATAAGTGGGAAGGAACAAAATTTCCTTGCCCTCTAGGGGCTGGCTTGCGAATTCGCAAGCTTCTTCGGGGGAATCAAACAGCAACCATACCGTTGCATATTTGACCCCCCGAGATATATATTTAGTAGCTGGCATATAATATACCAGCTCCTTTTCTTTCATTTTTTTTCTGGAAGACAGCTATGGTGCCGAGGGACTTGGAGTAAGTCCTCAACACCACCGTCTTCTTTTCAAATCCTTCTAGCCATGTTTTGGGAGGTGTTATTTCCCATTGTGTGAATTTGTTTTTTGCTATGTGCAAAATTAAAAATATTATTACAGTCCACAAAAAGTTTAAAATAACAAAGAGAGAAAAACAAAAAGAAAGACTTAACAAAAAGAAGAAAAAATAAAAATATGCAGTTTAATACAGTTTTTCAAAAAATGACTGGCTTGAAATAATGCCACAAAATGGGACGGTCGGACAAGTTGTTTTGAGAAACTTTGGTTTAAATGTTTGACAACTCAGCACCGTCCATTTGAAGGGAGGCTCCGTTGTGAAATTGCATCTCATTGAAGAAACTCAGGGTTGTGGACCACGGGGAATTAGTATCGTTCAGGTTAGTGCCATCATTCATTAAATCTTCATCAAGGATTTCGTTGTAGTGTGAAGTAAATTTTGCGATGTTAATGAGTATGCCTTTATGAAATATCGTTAATGACAACTCATTACATATTCATTTATATACTGTGGTTATCTAGTCCGTGTAATGTTGGCAATTTGTAGGCATGGCACTTAGAACAGATGGTGAAATCTTCATTTAAAATATTCCACACCCTGAAAATAAAAAAAAAATTATATTCATTGACATATATTAGGCGCAGGAATGGCTGTGTGGTAAGTAGCTTGCTAACCAACCACATGGTTCCGGGTTCAGTCCCACTGCGTGGCATATTGGGCAAGTGTCTTCTGCTATAGCCCCGGGCCGACCAATGCCTTGTGAGTGGATTTGGTAGACGGAAACTGAAAGAAGCCTGTCGTATATATGTATATATATATATGTGTGTGTTTGTGTGTCTGTGTTTGTCCCCCTAGCATCGCTTGACAACCGATGCTGGTGTGTTTACATCCCCGTCACTTAGCGGTTCGGCAAAAAATAGACCAATAGAATAAGTACTGGGCTTACAAAGAATAAGTCCCGGGGTCGAGTTGCTCGATTAAAGGCGGTGCTCCAGCATGGCTGCAGTCAAATGACTGAAACAAATAAAAGAGAAAGAGAAAGAGAATATGAATAGCTACACTCGTATGCGTGTGCGATCGTGTTTTTAAAAAAAATAAAACACGTAGTCAGCAATTCTAAGTTACCTAAACTTCGGTTTCCAATATGAAGCTGTTTACCATAAAAAAAAAACTGGAAAGAAAATATCGGAGACAGATTGTATAAACTAGTATTTATTAGTTTTCTGACTATATTTTCCTTGTCAACATGCTTCTTGTTTTCTTCCTACTGAAGACTCTTCAAGTATTCAATTTTCCTATTTTAACATTGTCTTCAATCATAAGGATTCAGGTGAATGTTTTCTTTGTATGAATTCACATACTTATATTGAGAAGATTAAACGTCACTACACAAGAAACGGTTGCATAAGGCTTCAGATATCCGTGTTTCTCCCTCTCTCTGTCCCACCTCTCTCTCTCTGCATGTACATACATACGTACGCACGCACGCATGCATGCATACATGCATGCATGCATACATGCATGCATGTATGTATGTATGTATGTATGTATGTATGTATGTATGTATGAATGCGTTTGCTTTTGTATGTATTTGCTTATTTTCATGCATGCGTGTATGTATGCATGTATGTATGTCTGAATCTATGCATGTATTCAGTTGGGAAGGAACTTGTGTTGCATTTTAAGATGAGAAACATGCAACTGCGTCTTTTGTCTAGAATGCTATATTTATTGATAAAATAATCCCATCTATTTGGGAAACATTCGGTAGCAAGACTACGCTCCAGCGAGGAACAGAATGCAACTCTTTGATTGAGTTGAGAAGCAGTCGTATGATAAAGAATGCAATGACCAAATTTACTGACTATTCGTAGGTCATTAAGGAGTTTTATGATCGAAACATGACTTGAATTGAACACTTTCGAAAACTCTCAATGAGTATGCTTTGCATTTTCATCAAGCTCGGTTTCAGAAGCCCAATATTGAAACTAAATTTTCGTTCAGATGGAGGAAAATCCACTCGAGAAACATTTCCCGAGCAAAACCGGCCAGATCATGGTTGGCATCACCTAACACAGCGAATGATTCATACCACTTCCATTGATGAAGTGTCCCTTTTGAATTTATGCACCATGCACTGTCTGCGTCCCTAGACAAATGTGACCCTGGACAAATGGTAATTTTTATCATAAAAAAATGTTTTACGTTTCCTTTTTTTTAATGCATTTATTTTTTCCGAAGTATACTTTCCAATACTTGCTCGTTATATCTCGTTAATCAAATTGTTAGTAACCATAATAATCGTACGCCAACACAAAAGGTATAGTCTTCTTTTTTAAAGCAGAAGAAATTTAAGCTAGCAATATTATTTAATTCGAGCAGTGCCAACTGTAAACGTCTAATACAATCTGGATTTAATGATTCAAAGTTTTATTTGAAATCCATGGCTAAGTTTAGAAAATCTAACACTGTTGGAAATATATTTGTTGACGACGAAAATTACAGCTGCCACTATCATAAGTAAAACGCCGATGAAACAAAGAACATACTGGAGATGTGTAGAGCAATCTTCCAAAGCAAGAATAGATTCAGTCAATGATTCAGTCACGACACAGATTAATGCACATAACCATGGAATTTCAGCTGCTAAAGTTAGAGCACAAGGATTTATGTCCGAGTTAAAAACTACCTCAATTTCAGTATGCGAACCAGCAAGACGTCTTATTGGAGCTACGATCGCTAATGAAGATCAGTTTTCAATTACTCACATGCTCTCTTTATCAACAATGCGAAGAAATGTATATCGATGGAGACAAAAAGCACAAAACGCACTACCAATTCTACAGCAAAGGAATAATTTAGAGATACTGGAATCCTACTGTTTGCTTGCAACTAGAGAGAAGTTCCTCGCATTTCATTCTGGTGTCGATGTCGAGAATAATATACTAATATTTGCGACGGAAGGTGGTTTAGAAGATTTCATAAATTTTCCTAACTGGGAAGCGGATGGCACCTTTAAAGTTAGTCCATCAATATATTATGGACTTTATTGTATCCATATCCAAGAAAGTACATTTAGTATTGCGCTTCTTTAGGGTAAGCATATGTTCGTCAATTCACATATTTGTTGCAACTCAAACCGCAACTTAATCCAAAATCTTTGTTGACAGACTTTGAAATAGGATCTCAGAAAGGTTTTCTAGAAAAGTTGCCAGAAGTAACAAGTTCATATCGCTTTAATTTATCTAAGTCTATTTTCAATTTGTGACCTAGCATTAAGACAACGGTAGATAGAAGAAGTATTCAACTTGAACATTAGATGTTTTTCCGCATTATCATTTCTTCTTTTAATTGACGTTGTCGACGGTTTTATTGACTTGTTCGATGACTGTGATTTGCCTCCAGAATCTACCGCCTTAATTTGAAATGACATACATTGGCCAAGCAAAAGGCCGGAGAGGGATAAGGATGGGATCAACTTTTTCTATCGAATCTTGAAATGTTCCAGAAAGGGTTATAAATCAGTTGCCTAGATCTAATAACAGCTTAGAGGGATTGCACAATACTTTGCAACATTCATAATCGTGCCAACACCCCTCTAAATGGAAACTGATTGAGACACTGAAAAAGGAGGAGACTATTGCTTTAAAGAAAAAAAAGAGGAATTCTAGTACGGCAACAAATTAAAACTGCAACTAAGAGAATCATGGCGTTATTAGATAAATATACTCCTGAAAACAACATAAATTTCTTGAAAGGAATGGCTCACAACTTTCAGACCTTTTGATTTATTTGTGAAACTTCAATAATTTTTAAATCTTGAAATATCTTTTCATATTTTAAATCTATTTTCGTTTTTTAAACAAAAATGAACTTGTAAATTTTAAACTCTTTTATTTCTCTTATTTCTTTTTAAATTATTTATTATTACCTATTCTCTTTGATAATCAACTGTTCCAAATAAACAAAAAATACACCTGAAAAAAATCAATAAAATTTCAAAATAATACAGGGACACAATTGTCCAGGGACGTATTTGTCTAGGGACGCAATTGACTTGTATGCAATCGTCTAGGGATGCAAACGTCTAGTACGCAGCTGTCCTAGAACCATATATATATATATATATATATATATATATATATGCGCAAATTCTTGCAAATGAATACTTTATACAACAGTTAGTTACTATTTATTAAAAAAGAATTAAAAATAGAATGACGCGAAACTTTGGGATTTTCTGTTATGTATATTTGGTGCACAAGCCACTTCATTGATGAACTTTAATATGAAAATACCTCAATATCAAACGGACATATTTTCCCTCTCATCAACTCTTTTTACACTCATTCAGGTTGAATATAGATAAAATATCCATACGTCTATGCGTGTATGCGAGTGCCTTTGAGTATTTGTGCATATCTTACACACACACACACACACACACACACATACACACACACACACACATACATATATATATATATATATAATTTTTCTCTGTTTTTGGTCATTCTCGAATTAGATGGACATTTAGCGGTACGTAAGCCGACTCAAGTGAGGCATATAGTGAGGCATTTATTGTTGTACCCAAAGAGACACAGAACGGGTCGAAACATGTTGTACCCAATAAAGACTATTACATATTCCATCCCCTATTTTATTAATACTGTTACTCCAGACGCCACTACGAAGTACCGGCAATAAATCTCCGGATAACAACGCGTGCGTATATGTGTGTGTGTACGTATGGCTATTGTTTTAAATATCGATGGAAATTACGATTCCATTTCCAAATAATGGACGAATTTGATAAAATAGGATTAATTCTTTGTATTACGAATTATTTTAGATACGAAACAAGATACACTGAAACATTTATCATGGCTATTGATCTGAAGAATTTTATTGAACAATAAACAGCGATACTTTAGATGCTGGTAGTGAGATATTTATCTTCGACCTACAGAAGAATTCCATCATTTACTCTTCAAGATTCCTAAGATTTTTTTTCGATTTGTGAAGATTTGCCGTAACCAATCTCCAGGATACAACACTTGCTAAATATATTAGTATATACATTTTTGTATAATAACAACAGCAACAAGAACAATAACAAAAACAATAACAACAATAATAATGATAATATGATGATGATAATAATAATAATACAGAAAATTGCACTACTGCACACATCCTACGCAGAACACTTTCAATACAGTAACCATCAGAGCATCACAACAAATCACAGCACATACCCAAGGTACACAGAGCTGCGCTCGGTAGTTAAGTGAAAGCACGTTATAAAAATAAAACTACTGAATAATAATAATAATAATAATAATAATAATAATAATAATAATAATAATAATAATAATAATAATAATAATAATAATTTCACTGGGGAACAGGGTTTTTGTTGTCTGATGTTGGAGACATGTTTCCTACTAATTCGGTGGTGGGGGTGTCTGATATTAAAAATGAAATCCATTTTGTTTTAACACGTCAAGATTTTTCACAAACTGAGATGTCGATTTTTCAACATTTCTGGTATTGACACCATTTCTAAGGATAGATTTGACTTCATCAGATGCGAACCCATGGATGGAGTCTGACATAACTTTGAAAACATAGTTTTTCAATGCCATTTCAAGTAAATACAACTACGAAAGTGAAAACAAATGTTATTACTTAGATATCTTTAGTAGATACATAGTATCAAACTTGAGCAACTTTCAGTATTTTCAACTTAACCAGTTTCAAATGTTATGATGATGAGAGAAACGTCCTTTATACAATTACATGTTAAGAAACAACATATTTTTGTGGCCCTTGACACCATACGTCTCATATTTGCGGAATTTATCTGCAAATTTGCCCATGCTTTGCTTAATTTAGTGTGACTATCATTGCAAACTAGATGAGACATGTTTTGTTGAACTTTTAACTGTCTCTTATAAAAATTGGTATTTACAATGTGCCCTTAAAGTTTTGATTGTGAGGTCACATTGGTTAAGTTCACTTTTAGTTTAGCATGGTCAAAGAACTGCAAAAGGAACTTCATGATATGCATGCTATTTATAGCACTTTGTCATCACAAATCTGCATTTGCTTATTTTATAACTGTTGAATATTCTGAAAATGCTTTCCCAGCTGACAACTGGATTGAACATGTTTTGTATTCCAGAAATATGGCCAGTTGTGAGAGAACGGAATGTAAAAACAGTCGTGATGTCTTTTGCTTATTTTGGATTAGGCAGTGAAACAAAATCACAGATTTTGTGAAGAAAGCTTACCTTACTTCCTAACTTACTTTAGCATGAAGCTGGGTGACAAGACAATGCTTTGGCATCATCCCATTTAGGGTGCAAAACATGTGCTGAAACATTGAGACAATGTCTTCTTCAAGTACACAAGCAGAAAGTTTCCAGTTTTGTCTTCTGAGAAAAATAAGGGTGAAGTGTTTGATGGGCTACATATTAGGTGACTATCGCAGGAGTGGAGGCACATGACCTAGTGGTTAGAGCAGCGGACTCGCGGTCGTGGGATAGCGGGTTCGAATCTCAGACCGGCCGATGTGTGTGTTTATGAGCGAAACACCTAAGCTCCACGCAAATCCGACAGAAGCTAATAGCGAACTTCTGCTGACTCTTTCACCACAAGTTTCTGTCACTCTTTCCTCCTGCATCTTGCAGCTCACCTACGACGGACCGGCGTCCCGTCCATGTTGAGGATCTATACGCCAAGGAAACCGGGAAACCGGCCCTTATGAGCCAGGCGTGGCTCGAGAAAAAACAAAACCAACAAACTGTCGCAGGACGAGCTATAATTGGAGATCATGTCTGGCGTTGAAAAAGAAGCATGGCATGCTTTTGTTGCGGTTGTATCTGATTTCCTGAGGAACAGGAAGCTATCAAATTATGAAGATATTGTGCAGAGCCTGTTAACCAGTTTTCGAGCGCTGAGCTGCAACATGACTGTAAATGTACATTTTCTGATCAGTCATCCGGACTACTTCCTTGAATATCCTAAGGCAATAGTGATGAGCAAGGAAAACGATTCCATCAAGACATCGAGAAAGTGGGGATTAGGTGTCAAGGCAGGTGGAAAACCAACATGGTGCTGTGTACAGCTGATCACTGCAAAGAGACTGTCATGATGCAATTTATTCACATGAAGCAACAAAGGGAAAGTTCGTCCCTTCAGTAGTTCAAACTCCAATTTGTCGGAAATATCTATTCTAAGATGTGTAATGCAACATTTTCTGTAATATATCTGTTAAACAATAAAAAGTACTATTTGGTTTGTGTTAGTTTTTTTTCAGTCTTGCATTTAATGACATAATTGACATTTTGGTACAAAAATGAATTACTGTTCAACAAAAAACTTGACGTAATAGAAAATTTTCGCGGGCATTTCTGAACCCCTCGCCATCAAATAAGGTAGGATTAATTGTAAAAAGCAAGCCAACTAAAATTGTTTTTGAAATGTTCCCCAGTGTAATCTGGGCTACAGCAAATATTCTGCTCAACACAACCGATTTGTAGTAAAATCCTTTGACCGTAACCAGTTGAGCATGTCCCTTAGTGACTGACGATACGTGCGTCTCTGATCATGAGCAGAATCAGTGGGAGAGCATCATAGCTATATGTTGAGAGGAATTCTATGGGGTTTGAATAATTTACCTCTGAAAACAGAACAGTTTTCGTTCAACATCATTAAA
>NC_043002.1:99266447-99271447 GCF_006345805.1 Octopus sinensis
GTAGAAATTTGAACCCAACCCTGGGATCTCATCCCTAAGGTATTTTTGCTGATGATGTTATTAACATATTCTTCTCCTTATTTTTTAAATATTCTTTTTTTCCATTTTCCTTTTTCCTCTTTCTTTCTGTCTTTATTTTCGCATGTTATAAAATTGAAACTTTAAGACTAATGATGTCATTCCATCAAGGTGTCGACGCTGGTGGTTCTCGTTCATACTTTAAATTTTATTTCTCCCAGGACACCAAGGGTGGAGAGTAAATCTGCCGAAACGTTGTGGTAACTACAAACAAGATGAGAACACATACCCGTCCAATATAAATAATGTACAGAATTCTTCATCACACACACATATATATATATATATATTATATATATATATTATATATATATATAATATATATATATATATATATATATATATATACGGTGGCTGAAACGTGTAAATGAATAACAGAATATATATATCGTGAAGTATATTTGTCACTTAAATGCGGCTAAACCTTTAAGGTGAATGCTACTGTAGCTTGTAGCCCCGGAGATTTATTAGAATATATATATATATATATATATATATATATATATATATATATATATATATATATATATATATATATTTTTTTTTTTAATCTCCAACAATGGCTTAACTGGCCGAAACTTCGAAGTGACGGTCAACAACAGTCTTGTATAAGAATAATGAATATATATATATATATATATATGTGTATGTATCTGTGTGTGTGCTCGCGCGCCTGTGTATTTAGTATTTGAAAATTATGTGAATCCATTTGTTTACACATTGGAAGATGCTTTTCGTTTTCTTCGTGGACTAATTAAGTTTGAAATAAGTCATTTATACGAAGTTAAAAAAGTTGAAAGCTTGTGGCTTGCATTCGTTCTTCGAAGTATTATTCAGTCCTATCTCACTAAATTGGTTTCGTAAATTTAATATTTTTTTTCTGGCAGATTAATTTGGCACGAATCAATCCAGCACGTGATTGGAAATGTAAATGAGATATAATTTTTAGACACAACGCTCTCAATACAAAAAGTTATGACAAAAAAAAAAAGGAAATAATAATAAACGGATTTATTGTACATTCAGCCATTACGATTTACATCAGACAGACTGATTATGTAACCTAGTACACATTTAGAATGATAATACAAAACAATAAAAATGCTTCTAATATTAACATTATGTAAACATTCGTTGCGGAATAATTCACAAGAGAATTGACCTCAGTTTATTTGTCTTGATTATGATAATAGCCTGTAAAGAATTTAAACGTCTTGAAACTTGCTTTTTATTCTTTCATTTTGTATCGTTTATTTTCTAAAGAATGGAACACTAATTTGTGAAATAGAGAAACAATTTCGAGAATCTTGTTTAGTGTATAACAAGTGAGCCAGTGCATTAGAAATTTAGTGACATTTGTGTCTGTAGGTTTTGCGACATTTGAAACTACGAAGAAAGTGAAAAGAAACTATTAATATGTCACTCGAGTCCTTGATTATAAGTAACATTCCTCTGATACGGTTTACGAGGATTCTTGGTAGTGTATATGCGAGTAATTTGTGTGTCTAATTTTACGTACGTTAAAATAATGAGTGAAAAAATACATTGAGGTAGTATTAGCTGAACGATGATGTTAATGTACCTTCCGAGTGTGTGTAATTTTGATTCAGACTCAACCGGGTAAAATCAAACATGAAGATAGATGATATCGGTGACTTTGTAAAGAATCTGAAGCAGTGGTTCTTATCCGGGAAATAACAAAAATAAAATAAACATTTTCAAAAGCAAAAAGACTTTGTTACGTTTAAAATATTTATAGGGAGAGTATGTGAGGGCAGAAAGGTAACTGATGACGCGCCAGGATCCAATATATTTATATAATAATCACAACTCATGTTTAGAAATTGTCATAAAAATTTGCAATGGAGGGGAACATATCTGAAAAATGACACATGCTGGTTGGAATAATTTAAGAAAATAGAAATAATAAACCATTATGCTTTTTTAATCATATTTTAAACGTAAAACATGCGAAGTGGAAAGAGGCACGGGGCTATAAAAAAGGGTGAAATAAGCTGACAAAGAACCATCAAAAGTTAAAGAAAACGGCATAAAAATATATGATATAGAAAATATTGGGGAAAGCAAAGCAGACAAAAATAAGGTCTATGCTTAATATATTTAAGCAGGTCGGTGATCTTTCCTTACATTTGCTAAATAGACATGTATGCAAATTCGTATCATGACCAAGTTTTTCTTCCTTGTAAATAGACTTAAATCTATTTTAGCAACAAATCCGGAGTAGCATGTGTTCCATTGCTTTCCAGTTGAAATATCTAAACTGGTTGATAAATATCGAAATAGTAGTATTGAGAATTTATACATTGACATCTGAATGACACCAGGTTTTTGCATTAAATAGGAAATGCATACAAGTAATTCATGAAATGTAACGTCCATTCTCATAACCAGCGAATAAAGCTCGTAATTCCTCAAAAGTAAACTGTTCAGTTGCTATACGTGAAGAAAGGAGCAATGGCATAGAGTTCACAGGGACGTGCAGCGTGTGAAATTGAAATCATTAACGCTCCTATTGAAGACCAGTAGGACAGATATGAACAGAAAGAAATTTCTAGAAAGAGCGACGTTCTGAGAAAGATGGACTGGAACTATTGACTAGCGTTAGGCCTGGGGATTGGACACAAGAGCAAAATGAAGAAGAGAAACAAATAGAGCTGTAAGGCAGACCCAGCTATTCCTAAGGAGTGGAAACACTTGTATAATCAGAAGAAAAGTGCGAGAAAGGAGTCAATGAGCTGTGGACCAAAGGACGGAATGTGACAGCAAGTGACCTTATGCCAACAAGTTGGGTGACCATTTTTGGCTTTGACCTCTAGTTTTAGTATTGGATCCACTTCTTGCAAACATGCATATGATGGTATACTATAAAATTAATGGGTCACCAACAACATCTGTAGCTTAAACTAACTGCTTCGAGTGGTTGTCATTAGACGTAATCCTGTTGATCCAAAAGGAACGGCTACTCGGATACATCAACTGGTATGAAGAAAACATTACTTTTTTTATATTCTGATATGAATTTATCCTAGAATTGAATGAACTAAGCCATGGATATCATTGTTAAGTAAGGAATATGGCTTTTTAGGGTTTATTCAAGTTGTTTAGAAGAGATCAGCTTTCGATCAAATCTAGTCAAATAATTTCTCAAGTAAATGTATTTTAATGATGACTAAACGTGAGAAGGCAAATATAGCCAGGCTTGAATTCACAATGCTAAGAATTAGAAAAAATTATCTGCAGGCATTTTGTCTGTATCGATAACTACAATTCATCACTTTCACACGCATTAATCGTAAAATGAATATTTAAAAGCTTTCCCCCTCATTAACACCTACTAAAATGGCAAATTTTCCACTAATTGACACTTGCACAAGATAAAGAGATCACAAAAAAATTTGAACTGGTTGAAGGCAAGACTGTTTGATTCGGAAAGTCGCTTCGTAGCCGTATATATCTTGGTTCAATTGCCCTTCAGAAAGCTTCTTCCTCCATAACACGTGTTTATCGATGTCTTATGGAACGCGTCTGGTATCCAGTAGACAGAAGCTGGGCGGATTGCGTTTCATATATATATATGTATTGTGTGTGTGTGTGTGTGTGTGTGTGTGTGTGTGTGTGTGTGTGTGTGTGTGTGTGTGTGTATGTGTATGTATGTGTATGTGTGTGTGTGTTCGTATCATTCTTGGTTCGCGTTCGGTGTTTGACCAGTATATTGGAAATTATGGAAACGAATTAGATTTAAAATAAACTTGATGTAGTACAGAGTCGAGAGGGTGGGTAATGAGTTCCTCATACATCATCTCCATGTTGAATACTCCTTCTCGAATGTAGTTGTTGACGAAAGTATGTATATAATATAAATACTAGAGGGTGCTGAAAACTTCCAGGCTTTCGGTAAAAGAAAATACAGGAGTATCAGTTAATTATGATTATATTCTACATACCCACTTTTAAGATTCACACACTTATTGCAGTGGTCCTTCATCTTTTTTAAGACTTGTAAAATAATTTTGAAGCTTTGGTCCTTGAAACCAGGCCTTTCGCAATACAGTCCAGGAACTTTTCAGCCTGCCCTCATATAAAATATTCCTAAACAGCTTGCACATGCAAGTGCTACCAGTCGAAAGCTCCGAATACCGAAAGCTAGCAAGTGTGTGGAGGCATCAGGAGAGAATGCACGCCGTTTCGGTGCTTACCTCTTGACGGCATCAATGCGCTCCGGCCCCTCACACTGACAGTGCTAGTAATATATATATATATATGTGTGTGTGTGTGTGTGTGTGGAGGCGCAATGGCCCAGTAGTTAGGGCAGCGGTTTCGATTCCCAGACCGGGTGTTGTGAGTGTTTATTGAGCGAAAACACCTAAAAGCTCCACGAGGCTCCGGCAGTGGGTGGTGATCCCTGCTGTACTCTTTCACCACTCTTTCTCCCACTCTTTCTTCTGTTGGCCTACTCGCTTAGCCAGCATTGTGACCAGCGATGTGTAACAACATCTGATGGTCTGGTCGGCCACTTGATCACGTGGTATATATATATATGTATGTATGTATGTATGTGTGTGTGTATGTGCATATGTATGTGTCTGTAGATGCCTGTCGCTAACTGGATTTGGATGATGTAATCATGGTCATGAGATTGTGGTATCGATTTCTGGACCGAGCAAAGCGTTGTGTTCTGTTGCATAATACTTCGTTTCACGTTGCTCTCGTCCATTCAGCTGGCAAAAGTCAGTAATCCAGCGTGAGACCTGTCTTCTATCCAGGTGGTGTCAAAATACACAACAGAATTTGTTTAAAGTGACCTAATATGGCTCAGAAAGACCCTATAATCTTTATATATATACACTGCTCGACTAAGGGTGGTGCTCTTGCATGGCTGCAGTCAAATGACTGCAATGAGT